>NC_135542.1:18042983-18089260 GCF_045843805.1 Urocitellus parryii
ACCAGCACCACATCTACTACCACCACCACCACCTCCAACATCACTATCATCACCACCACCACCATTACCATTACCACAACCACCACCAGCACCACATCTACCACCACTACTACCACTAACAATACTGTTGCCATCACTATCATCATCACCACCACCACCAACACCATCGCCATCACCACCACTATATCAACACCACAGTCACCCACCACCATCACTGTCACCACCACAACCACCAACCCCATCATCATTACCACCACTATCATCACCATCACTACCATCACTAGTACCACCACCATCACCATTACCACCAACAACACTAACACCACCACCATCACTACTGTCACCACCATGGCCGTGGCTGACACCACAGCAGCACTTACTGCATTCATCTTCTATCAGCCCAAACACTTGGCTGTCACTGCGAGGGTCTTGTGAGACAGGGAGTGTAACACATCACAGATCTTTGAGAACCGTTTGCCAGGCAGTCACTCCACCATGATTCCCGACCCTCAAGAGGGCCTGGTTGCAGCCACCTGCTGGTTTCTTCCCAGTGACTCTGGGGCATCCCAGCAGTGCCCCGACCTTCCTGCAGCTTCAATCCCAGCCAGAGGGCCTCTGTCTTTTCTGCAAAATGGCCTCCTTGATGGGCCTTCTCTTTTGCAAGCAGCTGTTGTGCTCCACCCTCTCGTTGCTGCGGCCAGCGTTTCCCGAGCAGCAACTGCTCTGAGCCTGCTGGTGTGCGGCTGCCTTGTTTCATTTACTCCTCTCCACAAACCTGCGCACAGTAGGTTCCTGCAGCCTTCAGAGCTTCCCCTTGAGGTCCCGTCTCCCAGCCACAGAACTCCACAGATCTCTGCCTCTGTCCCCTTCCATGACATGCCCTCTAGGTAGGTTGTGCGCTGGATTTCCCCTCCTGGCAGGGGCAACCTGCCACATCTGATCACCTGGCACTGGTGGTGCCAGGGTGCCAGGATTGTCCCTGGGAAATGATTGGAAAGTTCCCTGAGAGAACCGCTCCCAGAGATGTCCTACTAACTCCACAGCCAACGAATGAGGTAGGAGCCCCAGCAGGAACAAGGGTAGCTAGGCTGCAGGGGAGAGGTGGCCCCATGGAAGCTGCCCTACCTCACAAGCAGATGAACATACAAACAAAGCCATAGCCTTCAGTTCTATAAGACTTTAAGGGGAAAAGCACGATATGAGCAAATGCCTCATTGTAATGTGACTGGAAGGAGAGCAGCAAGGGATTCTGGGACTGGTACCTGCTCCTCTGACCCTCAAGGCTGTGGGGTCTGTGGGCATCTCTGTGCTGGGCCATGAGTGACAACCCATACCCCAGGCTCTGTGAAGCCCCAGGGGGGTGTGGCTGAACATAGTCACCAGCTCTGGGTTTGGTCCCATCTGTTGTGGACAAGGCCAATGAGGAGACCTCTTTAGTGACCTGGTGACTAATGGTGCTCTTGGCCATTTGTATACCTTCTCTGGAGAAACATCTCTCCAGATTCCTCACCCATTTTTATCGGAAAATTTGTCTTTTTTATTGTTGAGTTCTAGATCCTGGATATGCAATTTGCAAATATTCTTTCTCTCCACGGACTCCATGATCACGGCGTAGAATCTCCTCACATGTTGCTGGATCTGGTTTTGCTGGCATTTTGTTGAAATCTTCTGTATCTATAATCACAGGGATGTTGGTCTGCAGTTTCCTTTTCTGGTTATGTCTTTGTCTGGTTTTGGTGTCAGGGAAATGCTGGTCTCACAGAATGATCTGGAAACTCTTCCTGACTTTTCGACTTTTTGGAAGAGTTTCTTGAGGATTTGGGTGGATTCTTCAAACATTCAGTAGAATTCGACAGGGTCCTGAGATCTGCCTTGTGGGAAGGGTTTTGTCTTGTTTGGCTTTTCAAATTTCTAATTTGGTCTCTTAACTTGTTAAAGGATCATGTTTTGGAGTTACTTTTGATAGTTCGTATCTGTCTAGAAATGACCGGTGTCCTCTGGGTAATACCCTTTGTTGGCATAGAATTGTTCATAGTATTTCCTTGAAATTGTTTTGGTTTCCAAAAGGTTGGCATGACTGACCCTCTTTCATTCCTTATCTTAGGGATTTGACTATTCTCTTTTTTTCCTAGTGAGTCCAGCCAAAGGATTGTCAGTTTTCTTGATCTTTTTCTAACTTTTGGTTTTGTGGGGTTTCCTCTCTGTTGTTTTCTATTCTTTATTGTGTTATTTCTGCTCTATTTTTACTATTCCCTTCCTTCTGCCACCTTTTTCTAGATTTTATGGCAGTGCAGCAACTGAGCTCTCTTTGCTACTATTGCACGGGTGTTTCTCTCCCACCCTTTGCTTTCAACCTAACTGCCTGAACTTCAAAGCAGCCTCTACCGACAGCGGACAGTTGGATCGTGTTGTCTGTTTATTTTACACATTTTACCCTTCTCTGCCTTTTAATTTAAAAATTTAATTGGTTTATACTTAATGTAATTACTGGTAGGGTAGGGTTTACATCTGCTATTTTTTCTATTTATTTTCTATATATCTAATGCCTTTTTGTTCTTCTAGTTTTCCATTCTCATATCTGGCTGGCCAGTTCCCCTAATAACAGAATTCTCCTTTTAGTTACCTTGATGGTCATCTAATGATGGGTCAAAGGTTTCTCTGAGGCTCTGGAGCCAGCCACCTCCCCTGTGTGTGCAGAGGTGCTCTGTGTAGTGTTGGGGGGGGGTCTTCCACACTCACCCAGGCAGCTGACGTCCTGACCCGTCTGCTGTGCAGCTGGAGGGTGAACCCAGGACTTCCTGGTCTTCCCGGAGAAGCCGCACCTTCTGGGCATGCATGGAGCCTTCCTTGCTCACAGCCTTCTCGATTCCCAGGGCTGCCCGAGCTTCCCAGAGGCCCTGTGGACACTCCATTGCCCCATCTTTCAGCTTTGGGCTCGCGGGTTGTCTCCCCAGCGGTTGCTACTGTCCCCACCACCTGGGAAGCTGAACCACTGCCTCTAAGTGCCCTCTAGGAAACAGCTTTTCAAATTGGGCCAACCCCAATGAGGTCAGGTGAGCCAGCCTGGCGAGCGGGGTTGTCTCTGCCATTGGAGGACCTGAGAGAGGGTGATGGGAACAGAGCGAGTGACATGCTTCAAGGCCCCGATGACTGGTGAAATTCAGTGATTCTGTAAACTTTATGAACAATCCCCCAGGGCCACGTGCATTTGGTTAATTTCCAGAGTTTTTCAGAAAGTTGAAATTGATGATTTTTTTGTCAGTGTTCTCATTACTTTTGAAAGGGGAGAGAATGTTCAAGGTCTTTCCGCCACCAGTGTTGCTGATGTCACCAGATTGTGTCACCTTTCCCAACACTGCATACTGCGTAAAGTTACAATGTTTAATTAGGAGGGCACATGTGCAGGCCACCTTAACCAGGCACCACCCGTGAACAGCCTTCTGTGGATTCACCGTCACTCAAGACCCGTTTGCTCTCACAGCATTCTTGGGCTGCCCTTATGGACTTCAATGATCTTGCAGGAGTGTCCTCCTGTCCCCTTTGAATGCCCACCAGTGCCATCGATCCCCACAGCTGCTGGTCACCAAACTCTCGCAGGTGGTAAAATCCTCTGGAGATGGAGAGTGGAGTGCTCACCAGACGGTCAAGCTACGCTGTAGGACGGGCTCCTTATTTGAGGGCCTGGCCTGACTGAGCAGGCATGGAACTTTCCATCCACTGTGACCACAATGGGGACCCCTCAGGGTCTGGGAATGAGGGCTAATGAAGCTCCCCCTTGAGGGTCTGGGTGCTGGGAGGACTTCAGGGGACACTTTCGATTCCTCAGTCACATTTCAGTTACGACACCACTTTGATGCTCCTGCACCATGCAGATTTATTTTTTTCTTTTGGTCCTGGGATTAACCTCAGGGTCAGTCAAACGCTGAGCCACGTCCTCAGCCCTGTGTCCTATTTTATTTATAGACAGGGTCTCGCTGAGTTGCTTAGGCCTCGCTTTTGCTGAGGCTGGCTCTGAACTCTCGATCCTTCTGCCTCAGCCTCCAGAGCCACAGAGATTCTAAGCGTGTTCCACCTGGCTCACTTCTGTGTTATCTGGAAGCACATTCCAGCTCTTAGATAATTTCATTTGCAAAACATTCAATGAGCATCTCCAAAAACAGAAAGTCACTTTGGGGGCAGTTTTTGTTGTTGCTGCTGTTTTTATTTTTGGGTGGTGCTGGGGATTGAACCCAGGGCCTTATGCAGGTGAGGTGAGCACTCCACCAACTGAGCTATCTCCCCAGCTTGGCAACTTTACTGACAAATCGCCAGTTAATAAATTGCATCTGATCAGAGTGGAAATTGGAGGGGTTTTGAGTATATCTTTGAATGTATCATTGCACTTAAGACAATGAACATCTCCATGAACCCCCTGGGGATTCCTTTGCCCCTTCTGCAGTCCCCGCCCACTCTCCACCCCCTCTCCCCACATGCAGCTACTGACTATCTCTGTGTTGCTGTAGACTAGTTACATTTTCCAGAATTTTCTGTAACTGGAGACATACAATGTATACTTTTTGTTTGTTTGTTTTATTCATCACAGTCATTTTGAGGTTCAATCCTGTGGTTCTGAGTGTCAATCATTCCTACTTTCTGGGTGGCACCCCACTGTATGGTTAAATGGCAATTTGTTCATCCCGTCATTTGGGTTATTTTCAGTTTTTGGCAACAAATAAAGCTCTCACGAACATTTGGGCTCAATTCTTTGTGTGAATCTGTGCCTTCACTTTTTTGTGTGTGGGGTGTAAATAACCACACAGGAATGGTTGAGTCACACGGCATTTTTAATATTTAGAAAACTAGCAAAATGCTCTTCAGAGAGGTCTGATCATTCTCCACGCCCGCCAGCTGTGAGCAAGGGTCCCTGTTGTTTCTGGGTCTTCCACACAGTCAGCCTTATAAGTCGTGTCCCTGGTGGGTGTCGGCTGGTGTCACCCGACTTGTATTTTCCTGATGACTAAGGATGTTGAACCTCCTTTCTTGTGTTGTTTGCCAGCCCTGTAGATTCTCTTATAAAAAGTCTATTCAGATATTTTGCCAATTTAAAACATTATGTTGTTTGTCTTCTTTAAATAATTTTTAAGAATATTTATTTTTTTAGTTATAGGTGGACACAATATCTCTATTTTATTTTATTAATTTTTTATTTTTATTTTTTTTTAGAGAGGGAGAGAATTTTTTTAATAATTATTATTTTTTTTTTTTTAGTTTTTGGTGGACACATCTTTATTTTATTTTTATGTGGTGCTGAGAATCGAACCCAGTGCCCCATGCATGCTAGGCGGGTGCTCTACCTCTGAGCCATAACCCAGCCCTTGAAATAATTTTTAATCAGTTCTAGATATAAACCCTTTGCCATATAAATATTTTGCAAATGTTTCCTCAGTCTGTGGCTTTTCTTTTCATTTTCCTAAGTGTCTTTTGAAAGTCAAAATTTAATTTTTTATGAGGTTCGGTGAATATATTGTTTCTATTATGATTTGCGCTTTACCTATTGATTTCCACAAATAGCACCAACATTAAGGTGGTAAGATTTTTCTCCTGTTTTCTTCTAACCATTTCCTAGTTTTAGCACTTTCATTTATATTTATGATCTATTTTGGATCCATTTTCCTTTCTTTTTTTGTTTGTTCTAGTTAGATAGACATGACAGTAGAGTGTATTTTGACGTGTTATACGTACGTGGAGTACAATTTCCCATTGAATCCATTTTTATTCCATGTGAAGGAAGGATTGAGGGTCTGCTTTTAGCAGAGGGTGGTCCGTTTTGTCCAGCACCTTTCACTGAAGGTCATACTTTCCACGCTGAATTTCTTCGGTGTCTTTGTCAAAAAGAAATAGTCTGTGCAGGTGGGAGGCTGTTTCTCCACTCTCGATTCTGTTCCACGGATCTGCCTGTCTATCTTGACATCCGTCTTACTTTGTAATAAGGAAGTAAATGATAAAGATTAGCTTTAAGATCGCAATGCAGGTCTTGAGATGGGCCTGGGCCTCCTCCAGTGTCTGTTCCCCAACCTGGAGGGACTCATCGCCTTTGAGGTCTTCTCCTACCCCGGCCCAGGCGAGGAGGCAGTGGGAGAGGCTGGGTCAGGAGTCAGAGCACAGAGGCCTGGACCCCCCCAGCAGGACCACGCTAATTCTTTGGACGGAGAGTCCTGCCCAGAAGTGTTGAAAAGTGGCCCATGAGAAGCTCCAAGGAGCGGGGTCTCTGACTCCCGCCAAGACAGGAGCTCAGCAGAAAGGCGCTGTGCCAGCCAGGCCACCTGCAGGCTCAGCTCAAGTGTGGCCTTAACGTACAGGTCCTGAAGGGTCCCTTCTCATCTTGGTCTTCCCACTGAAAACAATCCCATATCACGACTTGAGGTGCTGGAGTTAAGGACATATTATCATATCAAGGACAGGGCTCAGATCAGAGGCCACCATGGGCTGGGGGGCCACCGTGGGATAAGGAGGTGCAGTGTTGAGAGCCACAGCCACTCAGAATGACGCCTGGCATTTGCCAGAGGGAATGTTTGAAAGGTGACCAGCGAACCATTGAGATGATGATTTGAGTTAAGCTCTATATAATTGCTGTGATGCTGGATTGATTGAATTGTGTATTTGACCCTGACTGTCCAGCAATGGGGCGCCTGCTACTTTGGAGTTCTCGCAGGGATTCCCGGAGAGTTCCCATTGGTTGGGGAAGTGCTGGAGGAGGGATTTCCAGAGGAGGGATTTCCAGTTGGTGTGTGGTGTGTCCCTGGAGCAGGCCGCGTGGGTGGCGTTGGCGGAAAAGCGCGCGTGTGGTGCCGGTAAGAGTTGAAATACAGTAGTTGCTGTTTGAACCTACAAGGCTTTGTGGCGGCTCGGTTATTCATGCCCAGCCAGACTGCGGCAGTGCAGAGAACCCACAGGGATACAGATAGGCTTCAGCCAGGCCTCTGGAGGAGGCCGGGACATGTAGTCGCAGGGCGAGCAGAGTCACCCCCAGAAAGCAGAGAAGGGGACACTCTCTGAGGGCCTGTGTCAGGTCATGGTGGCTCTGAAGAGGCCAGGTCCATTTCTGTGGCTGGAAAATGTCCCCAGAGGGTGGATGCTCCTGAGAAGACACAGGTGCACTTAGTAGACTGTTGGTACTGCTTAGCCAGCACTTGGGGGACTCTAGCATGTGTCACCAAGGACCTCATGGCTACCTGTGTTGGAGGAGCTTTGTGACCCCATGTGAGTCTGGAGTCCCTCCTCCAGCCGAGACAGCTCAGCCCGGCCAGAATGCAGGGGCCACATCAGAGGCAGAGGACCACTAGTGGGGCGGGCCTGTGGAGCCCGGCCGCTGCTCAGCACAGGGACACGTTGGGCCTGACTCCCTCTCTCCTGGCAAACAGCAGCATTTTCATGATTTTTCAAGGAGGCAAATTTTTATCTGCTCTTCTCTTCTTACATTTACCAAAATCACCCCTGATAAAGTCCCAGGTAGACACTTAGAATGTCTGGACTTGCAGAGACGAAGACCCTGATCAGGTTCACCAGACTGGCTTCCGCATGTGCACCCCAGCACTGGGGGACCCCATCAGCTGTCCGCCATGGTCCAGTGCAATGGACCACAACCCTGCGTCTCTTGAAGATCCACAAAATAATAGGCACTGAAGACAGACAGACAGACGCACAGTGGAGTTCACTGAGATGTATTTGCTGTTCCGATGGATTCCTCCCTCCATCTATTCATTCATTTATACATACACACTGGGGATTGAACCCAGGGGCGCTCAATCTCAGAGCCACGTCCCCACCCTCTTTATATCTTATTTAGAGTCAGGGTCTCACTGAGTTGCTTAGGGCCTCACAGTTGCTGAGGCTGGCTTTGAACTCACGATCCTCCTGCCTCAGCCTCCCAGCAGCTGGGATTGCAGGTGTGCGCCATGCACCAGGCAGTTTCCTCCATTTTCAAAATTTCCTGTTTCTCTCCGGCCTCCACAGATGAGAGAAGATATTCCACCTGCTGAGTCTGGCTTCTCTCACTTGGCACCATGTTCCCCAGTTCCAGCCCCTGACCAGCGAATGCCTCATTTCATTCCTCTTTATGGCCGAGTAAGACTCCGTTGTGCCGATGGACCTCGTTTCCTTTGTCCATGTGTCTAGTGACAGGCACATCAACAAAAAACCAGTCAACTGCTGTGTAGAAGGAAGACCAGGAGGGCCTCGGGAGAGGGAGGGGGGCAAGCAGAAGTCCTGGGGGCTAAAGTGGGGCCAGTCCTATTCCCTGTCTCTATGAACGTGTGGAAATGGACCCCAGTGATACGCGTGACTGCCACACACTCGTCACGACATTTAACAACGGTCAAAATCAATCAGCCTGTCACAGACTCTAAAGCCGATGACAAGTTCCACATCCATCACCCTTAGGGAAATGTGAATTAGAACAACCAGATATCACTGCACACACCAGGAAGGTGGTGATAAGAGGACAAGCACTAATGTGGTCAGCGGTCAGCAGGGACGTGGGGACACGGGAGCTCTCGTACACAGCTGCTGGGGCTGGCGCCACTGCTTTGGTAAGGGCCTGGTGTTTCCTCAAATGCTACGCAAGAAGTCACCACCAGTCCACCCCTGGCTCACACCTGAGGGACATGACAGGCATGTGCCACTAAAACTCGCTCTTAAATGTCCACAGCAACGTTATTCAAAGTGGCCCCATTGGAAGCCCCTCAAATGTCAACCACCTGATACACGGGACAGGGACGAGCCTTCAGAACATAAATGAAAGAGACCAGTCACAAAAGGCCACGCGTTCTGATCCCAGCCACCCGGAATCCCGGGGACAGAGCTCAGCAGAGGCAGAGCTGGTTGCCTAGGGCCGGGGGAGGGAGGCCCAGGAAGGAGGTTCCCTCTGGGTGGTGAGGGTCACCTGCAGGCACCTGGTGGTGACCGCTGCACAGCTCTAAATGAACTCAGAGCCACTGGACCCTCCCTGGAAACGATGTCCCTCCTAGGTGTCCCCTTTCATGGCCCAGAGTGAATCTGAAGAGGGATACAGGAGGCTCCCAGCCCCACAGCAGCTCATCTCTTGCTGCCTTGATGCTCCAAGGGGCTGAATTGACTCCACTTGAAGCAGCCTGCAGATGGAGTGTTGGATGATTAGGGGACGCCTCCCCGTCAGATGGTTTTTTGATCTTTTTTTTTTTTTGTACTGGGGATTGAATTGAGGGGCACTGAATCTTTTCTTATTTTGAGACAGGGTCTCACTAAGTTGGTCGGGGCCTTGCTAAATTGCTGAGGCTGGCCTCTAACTTGCCATCCTCCTGCCTCGGCCTCCAAGCTGCTGGGGCCATAGGCAGGCACTGCAGCCGGCAGCTGGTTCTGTTTGCTGTCTCTCCGCCTGGGTGGGTCTTGCACTTTGCCAAGCAAAGGCCAGAGGGGCCGAGGTGTTTTAGTTTAGAAATCTCACGATGCAGGTAACTACTGTCTTTGAACACACGGAGGCGTTCGTTATGGGCAAGGAACAGCTGGCTGAAGCAGATAGGCTCCCGGAAGTCCTGGACGACCCTCCTGGTGTCCGAGCCCCAGTCCCCAGACCAGGGAGGAGCCAAGGCTTCTGTGGTCCCCTGGGGCCCAGCTGCCGCCCTGCAGCAGGCCTAGCCTACCCCAGGTGCCCGTCCAGGGGTCAGGGCTGCTGGCCTGGGGGCCCCAGGCCTGAGGCAGTGGGTTTGGGGGTGGGAGGAAGGACAGACGAAGGAGCAGGTGCAGGTGAGTGAGCTGGGCCACCCTGAGCCGTCCTTCCCACTGTCCCCGTGTGTCCCTGCCGACACCGGGCAGAGTCATCTCCAGCCCCCGGCTCCCCAGGCCCCATCTGGCTGAGACCTTGATCTCCACCCGGAAGATGGCTTCTCCCTTGCGGCCCCAGGAGCGGGGAGTCGGGCGGCGAGGGGACCTCCCTTGGTCACAAGGGGCCACAGGGACCTTGCACGGTGGACGCCAAGAGGCTGGTTGCCATACATCCTCCTGGTGCCGCGCTGGGGACTGGGACACACCAGGAAGGTCGCCCAGCCCTGGGGCGGAGCTCCTCGTCAACGGGTGACCCTGGGGCGGAGCTCCCCATCCACGGGTGTCCCTGGGGTGTCCCTGGGGTGAAGCTCCCCGTCCACGGGTGTCCCTGGGGCGTCCCTGGGGTGAAGCTCCCCGTCCACTGGTGTCCCTGGGGCATCCCTGGGACAGCAGTCGGGGCCTCACCTCACAGTGAGCCATGGGGTCCCAGGGAGCCAGGTGTGGCCGATCCTCGTGGGAGGGGCTTTCTCCTGTCAATCTCTCCCAGGATCTTCCCCAGGTCTTGGGGGTGCCTCGGGCATTTTCCCTGACAGCTTCGCCCACTTTGCAAATTGCATTTTAGATTCTGTGGAAGGAACCTCCCTCTCCTGACTTCCTCTCCTTTCAGGCAAACTCCCCCTCACCGCCCACTCTGTCTGTGTGTCCTGAGTGTAGGTGGTCACCACCAAGACTGGGAGGTGGGCTGGGGAGCACCTTATGCCCTGGGGTTCTCTCTTGCCAGTGCTCCTGCTTGTCCTTTCACTTTCCACCATGAGTTGACCAAGCACAAGTCCTCACCAGAAGAACCATGAGCCCAAATAAACCTTTTTTCTTTATAAATCACCCAGTCTCAGGTATTCTGTTATAGCCACGGAAAATGGACTAAGACACCACCCATCTGACATTTTGCAGCCTCCCTTCCAGCTCCTGGCTGGTTTGTTCAACCAGGCACAAATGAGAGAGCTCAGCGAGAAGCTAGCCAACATCCTGGACCACCCTCTTCTTTCCTCCTTTTTTCAACTCCTCCTTTGGGATGGGTGAAAGTGCTCCTGTGTTCCAGAGGCATCCGGGGAGCCTGTGTTGAGCAAATATTTCATTCATTGTCATTGTCCCCAGCGGTAGGAGACCACAGGTGCAGCTTCCCTTTCAAGGATCACAACCTAGTCTCATCTCTTTCTGTCCCAAGGCTTTCTGGAAAGCACTTAACGGCATGATCCTTGAGTCTATTTCAAAGGCAAGATTGTTTCCGTCCCAGGTCCTGAGACTGACCTTTCACATCTGCGACACTCCCTGCTCCTCTTGCAGAGGGCTCCTCTTGGGCTCCATTCTCCCACGGGGCACCCCCAAATCTCTCCAGGGATCTGTGGCTGGGTTCCAGGGTCTCTGCTCTGAGCTCGTCAGAGACCTCAGACTTGATAAATCACACGCGGGGACCTTGCCCAACAGCCTTCTTCCTTTTGCTCTCCTAGAGGGCTGCTGAGGCGGAGGCCGAGTCTTCCTGGAGGCAGCGGAGATTCAGGCCCATCCTCAGGAAGGGCCCATGTGACGCCCTTGAGAGGGTCAGGGGAATGGGGGGGGGGGAGAGAGAGAGAGAGAGAGAGAGCGCACAAGGTGATTGGCAGGCACCTGTGCCAGGGACTCAGCCCCCCTCCCCGTCCCTCAGGCCCCCACCGCACCTCCCAGCCAAGGTGGGCCTCCCCGTAACCAGGGCCAGGCCCTGCTCCAGGTCTGAGGCCACCAGAGGCCTCACATGGAGGACTTTGGAGTCAGGTGGCTGCAAATCCATCTCAGGTGTCTTGGGAAAGTTATTTAACCTCTTGGAGCCTCAGTTCTGTCTCATGGAAAATGGACCTCAAACTTTCTTACAAAGGGCTGCACAGGGGCCGGGATGGCCAGAGGAACCCAAGCTGCCTGGTATGAAAACCGTAAGGGGCAAACCTACACTAAAATATTATCCACTGCTAACCTGAAATTCAAATCTAACTGGGTCTTCTTTTTTATTTTGGATTTTGGTACCACTGAGCCACCTCCCCAGCCCTTTTTCTTTTTTATTTTGGGACAGGGTCTCGACAAGTTGCTTAGGGCCTCACTAAGTTGCTGGGGCTGGCCTTGAACTTGCCATCCTCCTGCCTCAGCCTCCTGAGCTGCTGGGATGACAGGAGTGCGCCACCGTGCTCATCGGCTCACTTATTTTTTACTATTTTGCTTTTATTTTATTTCTGCTGATCTGGCAACCTACCTGGCGTTCAGTGACACATCAATGTCAAGGTTTGGCACAGAACCCAGGGCCCAGGAGGCGCTCCGTGGTGGAGGAGACGGGAGAGGAGAGCCGTGGCATGCGTCCCGTACTCGGTCAGCCGAGCTGGGCCCAGTTTTCCCGACAGTGAGATTCTCCTTGGGTTAATTCTTTCTTCAGTTCTTAAATACATAGAGACGTAACTGGAATGCCGTCTCCTCTAGACTCCTCAAGTGGGGCTCCTCTAGCATGGCTGGCTGCTGGACACCCGGGCGATGGCCTCACCACGCGTCCACGCTGGTGACCTGGTGGAGCATGGAGAATCCGCTCCTTGGGCCTTGTCCAGCTGGGCCCCAGAGAAGGCGGACGGCACAGGTCAGGCAGCAGCCTGCTGGGTGCCTGGCTCCCACGGGCGGCACCACCCTGGCCTGCTGTCTCCCCCCTGGCTCTCCTTCTCCTGCCCACTGGCCGGGGGCCACACGCTGCTCTGTGCTCTGTTATCTGGAACTCTTGGATTCTGGGCTTGGCCCACCTCCAGGCCTGTGGCAATCCGCATGGGCTGGTTGGCCAGGCCCAGCCCGGCCCGTCACAGCTGGGCAGCCCGCCCGGGGGAGGGTTCCAATCCCATGATGCTCTTGGTGTGGGGATGGGGGCAGGGGCTGTGTTGGCAAGGACCCAGAGGAGCATTAATAATATATTAGAAAGTGGAAGTTTGTAAACTAGTGTGCAAATAGGATCACACGTATGTGACAATAGACAGGGTTCCACGTTCTCAGAGCCAACCAACCTCAGGTTGAAGATCTTTTCTTTTAATTGCATCTGAACTGGACACATGTGGGCCTTTTTCTTGTTCTTATTCCCTAAACTGTACAGTACAACAACCACTTACAGAGCATTTATATAGTGTTAGGTATCACCAGTGTCTAGAGATGATCTAGATGGTACAGAGGATGCATGTAGGTTAGATGTCAATATTATGCCATTTTATAAAAGGACTTCAGCATCTGCAGATTTTGGTATCTGTGTTAGGTGTCCTGGAACCAGTCTCCCAAGGACACCAGGAGACAACTGTGTGTGCATGTGTGTGATTTTCTGTGTGACCTGACCTTATCTGAGCACTGCTCCTGTGAAAGTAATGTCACATGTGAACCCCAGGAGGGGGAGGGGAGGGGGGAGAGGAGGGGGAGGGGGGAGAGGAGGGGGAGGGGGAGGGGAGGGGAGGGGAGGGGAGGGGAGGGGAGGGGAGGGGAATGGAGGCAGTGGCAGGGGTTGGGATCACTGCTGGGCTGGGCTCTGCCGGACGCTTGGGCTCCCCTGGTCTGCAGTCTAGACGGGTCCTGCCACTCAGCTCTGCCCTGTTTCCTGGCTGAAAGATGATGGGATTGAGCTGGAGTTCCAGGGATGGTGGATTGGAGATGGCCAGAGCTGGACCTTCCCCAGCTCACCCGAGGAAGGTGCTGAGTCCTGGGGAAGACCTGGTCCTGTGGGAAAGAGTGCTGGGATTCATGTGATGTCCCACGCAGCACAAGCCCTGGATGTCGGCCGGCTCCCGACACCCTACCATCTCAGTCACAGCTGCCATTGTTGAAGGATCACACCGCGGGAGCTCTGTGTTGTACTTGGTTTCTGTGTCGGGACCAGAGTCTGGCTGCATAGGAATACATGGGTGATGGGTGGATTCCTCTGAAAACAATTCCAAACGTGAATGCAACTGCTAAATATAGGTGTGCGGCCTTCCAAGGCACCCGGGTCGCTGCGGGATGTGCAGATTCTGTTTTCTAACCCGACCATCTAGAGCATGTGACAAGAGCTGCCAGTGCCAGAAGGCGCTGTGGATGGGACCTGGGGGGGGGGCCAAGAGCCCCCATTTTCCAAAATACATTTGGGTGACCCCCAGGACAGCAGAGGCCTCCTTAGTGGCCAGCCCTTGGCCCCACCCAGCTCAACGGCCAGGTGCTAGGTCAGCGGATGGAGTGGCCTGCACTCCCCCTCCCCCTCCCCCTGCCTCTCTAGGATCCCCAAGGCCCTCAAGGGCGCTGGAGCAGGGTTCAGCATCTGGAGGGTCAGTGGTCTCTTCCAGGTGCGGCTGCTCCTGGGGACAGCTGGGCCCTGCAGGTGTGGGGGGCAAGCAGGTCAATGCAGACAACCGCGGGCTCCCTTCCCCACAGAATCCTGCACAGGAGGGCCCAGAGGTGACCCCAGAGACAGAGCAAACAGGACTGACCACCCCCAGCCTAAGACCAGGGATGGAACATCCAGCCCCACCGGTGTCATTTGGAAGACCAGGGGACACCTGGGCCAAGTGCACATGCCACCTCCTCCTGAGACTTGGGGACTTGGGGGCCAAATGGTCTGGGGACAGATTTCTAAGTGGCAGAGATGGGCAGGAGGGCCGGGGCTGGGAGAGGCCTTTCTAGGGGGTGCCAGACCCTTTATCAAAGATAGTGCTCTCTCTCGGCAAGGAGCAGGCAGACACCTGACCCCACAGTGGGCTGTGTGTCGGTGCTGGAGCCACCCACCCCACCCCACCCTGCAGCCTGTCCCCATGGCCTGGCTGTGCCCACAGGTCCGTTCGGCTTTGCTCTAAAGTGGCTCCAGGCTCAGGCTGCGCGGCTCCTGGGTTCCCTCCCTGCCCCCGCTGATGGCCAGGCAGGTCCTGCCCACGTCCCCTCCTAGACCCTGCAGCCATGACACAGGGCCATGCCGAGGCAGGTGAGGGCTGGAGAGGCGAGTGTCAGGCCCAAGGTCACTCCTAGGCAAGTGGCAGTTTCGGGTGGAACCCAGGTCCTGCTGACGAGGGCCCGAGCTTCACCCTTACAGTGACCAGGGCCGAGCATAGAGCTGCCGAGCCTCGTGGCAACAGCACGGATTCCTGCTCCCTGGAGCCGCTCTAGGTATTGCTCAGACTTCGGGGTTTCCTAACGACACCGCCTGCAGGGACATCTTAACCCCGGGGACCAGGAGGCCAGTGCTAAAGCCCAGGTGGCCGTAATGGAAATGGTCTTCACAGATGCCAGCCGGAAGGCCTGGGTCGTAGCTCACAGCTCCAGGCTCCTGGCCTTATTTATGGGGGTGTCTCATTTTGTGACTTGGATCATGTGCTTGGGACCCACCAGACCCATCTGGGCCTCAGTGTCCTCCTTGAAGAAGAGGGAG
This sequence comes from Urocitellus parryii, assembly GCF_045843805.1. Classification (NCBI taxonomy): domain Eukaryota; kingdom Metazoa; phylum Chordata; class Mammalia; order Rodentia; family Sciuridae; genus Urocitellus; species Urocitellus parryii. Next base: position 18,058,192 of record NC_135542.1, read on the forward strand.
AAGCATGTCGGCTCCATTATGGGGTGGGATTAAAGGAACAAACGCAGGTGATGTGTTCAGCCCGGCCAGAGCAGGACAGGGCTGTTAATGTTATTAGGAGCATTAACTGCGGTGGCCCAGGGCCAATCACTCAGTATCTGGAAGCTTCTATTTCCTTAGCTGCAACAGAGAAGCTGCCACACACGATTGCCATCAGGGTCAAGAGAAAGTCCCCGTGTGCTGTGAGGATCACATCCGACAGTCAGCATGTCCTCCCTGGTTAGGTGGCTCACGAGGCCCTGACTTCTCCAAAGCTGGGTGTCGCTGGCCTCTGGCGGCTCAGGCTACGGGGCAAAGGCCTGGCCGACTGTGTTAGAAAGCGGCTCCTCGGCCCGGTCTCATGCGTTGGCCTCCAGCTCACAGACGACAGTGTCCACTGTGGCTGATGGAGATGCAGCGAAAAATGCTTTGGGGACCGTGGGTGGCCATGGCCGTTTTCAGCCTATGGTTGACCTTGTGCAAACAGAGAAGGGACCCCTTTCCTGGGACACGCACCACGGAGCTCGGATGGGGTGGGAACTGCTCAGCTCCGTCCTGGACGCAATAGCCCTGTGTGGATAGAGACTAGGTTCAGTGCCCTGTCAGGCCAGGCTGAGTGTCACTGGGGGTGAGTGACGCTCGTTGGGTGGGGACAGCAGCTGACTGGAGCTCCCCGTCCAGGAGTCGCAGGAGCAGCCAGGTGCAGGGGCGTTCCGCTGACTAGGAAGCATTCCTGGTTTCAAAACCACTGTGCAGATCAGAAAAACGTGTGTCCAGGAAGCTGGGTGGTCAGCCATATGCTCTATGCAAAGCTTGATCTTGATCAGAGCCCTCCTCCTGGCCTCCCGGCCTCCTGGCCTCCTGGCCTCCCCGCCTCCCATCCTCCCGGCCTCCCGGCCTCCACTGCTTGGCTACCTCTTCTGGTTTAAGCCCCAAGGCCCGACACCGTGCTTCTCTCTCCCTGCCTCAGCCAGCTCTGCTCCGGGGCTCCCTCCCCCGGGCCACACCCACCACTGACCCGTCCCTCCTTCCCGTGGCCTCATCCTCCATCTAGCCCTCAGGGCTGCCTCCTGCCTGCCAGCTGCTGGGAGCCCAGAGACCCTGCCTGCGTGACACCTGCTGCTGCAGATGTGTCTCCCCGAGCAACTGAACACCGGGCCGCCGTTGGCCTCCCTCCCCTCCCAGGACTCCCAGGACACACCACACCCACTCGGCCGACTCTGGTGTCCAAGCACAACCCACCCCCCTGCTTGCTGTGCCCACAGCCTGGGGTCTCCTGCTCCCCTGTCAAAGCCCTCCCAGTCCTTCCCCTGAATTTCCAGGACAACCCGGCTGCTCTTCCCTCAGTCTCTGCTGTCACGGGGAAGATCCCACCCCCGGAATTTCTGGCACTGGGCAGCTCTTCAGGGACACACTGTTCACCCACTGTAGGGTGCTGGGTGCAGCAGACCCGGGTCCTTTGTAGCACACTATCTGACCTCTGCGGCAGGTGGTCACCGAGGCCTTGATTATCACCTCAAGCTTTCCGACATTTTTTTCTTTCAAATCCCTAGAGCGCCTGGGCTGCCCTGGATGGGGACAGTGGCCTTGGGTTTCCTGATGTTTTTGAGTGTCCAAGTTCTAGTCCAGAGGAGACCTTTCCAAAGGCAGTTCGGTCCACGCGCAGGGACCATCCTGGGCACTTGTTATCTTGCACACCTATGAGACCAGTGCTAGCGGCCTCTGCCCTGGCCTCCAAAGCCAACCTCCCAGGGAGCCTTCCCTGGCAAGAGCAGGAAACCCTGCCCCAGCATGTCCAGGCCTGGGGTCACGCTCTGGGACCCTCCTCTGTGGTCTTGGCCTCACTTCTCCACCCTCGTTTTCTCCTTTGCACAATCCACTGGGGAGGTGCTGAACTTGACCCTGAGTCCCCCCTCGTTCTGTACAGACAGGACTGTTCCCAGTGGCTTCTCTGCAGAAATTTCATATCATAAAATGACCTGCTGTCAAGGAAGTTTGGGGAACATTAAAGTTCACTGGGTTTCTCTGCTTCCCAGAGCTCTAAAGTGCGGTGGCCTCTAAGTGGGGATGGGCCAGGTGGCACTTTCTGTCTTTGGTGACTGGGATGCTCTTCACGGGGAGCCTGGAGAGAGGAGTGGCCAGCGCTGCCCCCTGGACCTTGGCTCTGCGGTGCATCCAGACCCAGGCCTGCCCAGGGCCCCGTGCCCCATGGGACCGGGCCGTCTTCCCGTTCCCCTGCAGCCTGGCTGGCTTGACGGTAATTGTATTCCCATGTGTGTCCCGTCTGGCTTGATTCAACGCTGGCCACCAGCTTCCGGAATGTTCTAAGGCCTCACAGAGGCCAGTGTGTCCTGAGATCACCTCTGGTCATCTGTGAGGATTCAGGAGTGAGAAGCCTGCGTGGCTGACCGTGTCCATGCTTCCCGGTCGGCCCCGTGTGCCTGGCAGAGCCGGGGACCAACAGACCTTCAGAGCAGAGCAAACGCGATTTCCCCGTGGCTCCTGGAAGGCCACACGGTGGGCTTAAACTGCCACCCCACGGTTCTAACGACTATTCTCTTTGATTCCGAGATGCCATCAATTGTAAGACGCACCATTGTTTTAAGAACAACTTGCAGGGGCTGAAAGAGAGGAGAACCCCCGCGTGGACTGTGCCCACTAATTGTGCGACACATCCTGATTCCAGAATAATCAAAACTCCAACAATGGAGTGCTGGGGCGAGGAAGGGGCCTTTCTGCAGGTCAGGGTTGGCTTCCTTGTGCTTGACTCCGGAGGAAGCTGAGAGGCGGGAGGCTGGGGTGCTGGGCAGGTGTTGGAACTCAAAACACAGTCACTGCACAGCCGGCGGCCAGGCCTTGGGCACTCAGGAGGCGGGTAAAGCAGCTCCTGTGCTACCACCAGGGGTGATTGGCAAAGGTCCCCTGTGCCTTCCAGAGGTGTGGCAGTGGGCACACCTGGGCCTGCAGCTGTGGGATAATCCACAGCAGGACTGTCCAAGGGGGCATGAAACCAGCTCTGAAAACTAAACAGGGCAGCACTTTTTTTTTCTTTCTTTTTCTTTTCTTTTTTTCTTTTCTTTTCTTTTTTTCTTTTCTTTCTTTTTTTTATTTTTGCAGTGGCATAGAATTCACCACTAATTCATAAAGATAAAATAAGACAGATTTATTTTTATTTTTGGTCCAGGGATTGAACCCAAGGGAGCTTAACCACCGAACCACATCCCCAGCCCTTTTTGTATTTTGTTTAGAGACTGGGTCTCACTGAGTCACATAGGGCCTCACTTTTGCTGAGGCTGGCTTTGAGCCTGTGATCCTCCTGCCTCAGCCTCCAGAGCTGCTGGGATCACAGGAATGGGCCACCGTGCTCAGCAAGACAGAAGTTTATATTGAGTATTTTGGAATGGCCTGGTAGACAGCAAGCCCGTGTCACATAAAGAGCCTCTTCTTTATCCTCTGGTCCTTCCGTCCACATTTGGCCACACCATGCAGATGGTCACCGGGTCCTGGAGTACATCCGGGGTCCCAGAGGTGAGGATTATCACGGAGAAACATCCAAGGGTCATGGGAAGGAGGGGGAGTCGCCTGGGTGGACCCCTAGAGCTGGCTCTCCAACCAGGTGGTGATATTTGAGCTGGGTCATAGCAAACAGGTGGGCGTCGGGACAGAGGACTTCAGATGGCAGGTAGCTACCTGGTGTGTTGGCTGTGGCGGAAACAGGCCGTGGGCCGCTGGGGTGGCCTGTTCATGTGTAGACCTTTCTGCTACGTGATCTTTATGCCTTATTCTCAACAAACTGTCCAAAGACTCTTCATGTGCTGCCCAGAGTGGCCAAGCCTTGTCGCTGAGACCCTTGTGGGCCGTGGATCTTGCTCCCAGGGGACAGAGTTTTCCATGAGTGGCCTTGGGAACACCCTCTGCTAAGCCCCCTGATGGGCCTGCAGCCCTTGCCCAGTGCTGGTCAACAGCTCCCGAGAGCGCTTGACCTATGGACACGGCTGAGCAGTGGCCACCTCTCTGTCCCACAGAGAGTGCCAATATTAAACGTTGGTTGTTCCTGGCCGTCAAGTTCTGCAGTCATTTGTTCACGCAGCATAAGAAGCTCGGGCAGGTGCTCAGCCTGGCCACAGGAGGGAAGAGAGGGGAAGTCGGGAGAGAGAGATCACTGGGGTCACAAGCGGAGCTGGACCCTCAGAGTCCCCCAGGGCAGGGTGTCTGGACCAATTCAGAGTCAGAGCAGAAGAAGTCCTGCCACAGAGGAGGGTCCTGAAGGGCCTGCTGCCCGCCCAGGGGATGGGGATCCTAGGGGCAGGTTTGGGGGTTTGTTTGTTTTGTGTCCAAATATGCTCTGGCTTTTTCTTTTGGAAAACGTGTCCTCCAGGAAGACCAGCAGGGGGAGGGGCGAGAACAGCAATGAAGGCCGTCGGCGTCCTGAGGGCCTGGCCAGGGGCCAGCTGCCTCTGTGCAGCACGTGGGTATGGAGCGTGTCCCTGCAGGGCCTTGGGAATGTGTGACATGGGCATGATCATAGCCATTGGACAGACAGGAGACACAGGCCCAGCGAGGCTAAGAAACAAACCGGAAATTCCTAAGTACAGGGCCGGGTGCTGCTCGGTGGTTAGCGCCTGCCCAGCGCGCACGAGGCCCTGGGTTCTGCCCCCAGCACCACAAAAGGGAAAAGAAAATCCTAAGTACAAAGGTAAGGCGCTGGGGCTCAAAGGGATCGTATCTGGTTTTAAAACCCAGGTGTCCTGGAGCCTGACAGTTTGCTGGTGGGCATTTCCCCCGCCCCCGTTCAGGACTTCAGTGCTGCTGACAAATGGGAGAAAGGCAGGACACGAGCCTCAGTCATTGTCCTGGGGAGTAGCAGGCAAGATATTGGGCCATGTCCCCAACCCAGGGGCAGAGTCAGTGTGCATGTGACCATGTCCACTTTATGCTCCAGCGTGGCCCTTGCTGCTCAGCCTGCGACTTACTTTTAAATGGACCTGTTTCCCTCTCTCTCTCCTTCCCTCCCTCCCTCCCTAGTCTCCCCCTCTCCCTAAGCTCAGGGGAAACAGGGTCACCTTTCTGCCCCATCCGAGGCAGAGGTACCCCGCCCTGAGCGCACACCCACTATCCGAGCAGAAGTAATTCAGGGAAGGCTCCAGAAGGTCTCCAGTATAACTAGTGTGCAAAGCCGGGTGGAGATTCCTCGAAAACTAGGGATGGATCCACCACGTGACCCAGCTTCCCACTCCCGGGTACCTTCCCCAGAGATCCGAAATCGGCACACTACAGCCACACAGCCCACCCGCGTGGCAGCAGCACAATTCATAACGGCTGAGTTACGCAGTCGAACCAGACGCCTGTCAGCAGAGGAATGGATCCAGAGAACGTGGCATAAAGGTGCAACGGAGTTCTACTCGGCCCAGAGAAAGAATGAAATTACAGCATTTGCTGGTGAATGGATGGAAATGGAGGCTCTCACATTAAGTGAAATTAGCCAAACTCAGAAACTCAGAGGTTGAATGTTTTCTCCCATAGGCAGAAGTTACAGTAAGATTAAGGAAAGGGGGTGAGAAGAATACGATTCCATAAAGAGCCCATCAAAACACAAATGAATAGACAGCAAAAGGAATTCGGTGGGGCAGAGGAAGGAGCAGGGGAGGGGCGGGGGGAGGGGAAGGGGGATCCTGAGCTGAAACCCATTTCATGCACCTGTGAGTTTGTCGGATGAACCCCATCACTACGTACAACCATAAGGCACCGGTGATAATGATTTTGAAAATGAAAGACGTGAAGGCTGTTAAAAAGACTACATGGACGAATGTGAGATAAATATGCAAAGTATATGTTCATACTTTCTTAACCAGAGAACAAATGCCCTTATTAGACTATAAAGAAAATCGTACATAGATTCCCACAGTAGAAAGCGGATCGTGGATTCTCTACCCAGTTGAATAAAACTTGGATCAGCCCACAAAAAAGATGCCAAGTAAAAGCAAACGGTGATCCAGTTCCTGGGTAAATGGGAGAAAGGCAGGGCACAAGCCTCAGTCATTGTCCTGGGGAGTAGCAGGCAAGATATTGGGCCTTGTCCCCAACCCAGGGACAGAGTCAGTGTGTATGTGGGCCTTGGTCAACGAAGGACGAATTTAGAGAGACTTGGGAAAACGAGAGGGGTCGTGCCTCAGACCCTCCTCTTCTGAAATTCTCATGAGAGCCAGGACAGGTCCTCTCAGCCCCTCTGCGGGGAACTACACCTGATCCGATTTGCTCTTTCCTTGCAGGTATATGGTCCTATTTAAATATTTGACCCTTTTACTCTGTGCCTAGCGCGACTCGTCTCGTCTGCTCTCCAGTAGGAAAAGCAAAGCTCTGCACTAACGTTGGACTTGGCACTGACTTTGCTGTATGATTTGGGTTAAAAAATGTTACCTCTCTGAGCTCAGCTTCCTCAAAATGGTGATGGTGCTCAGAGGGGGCCATCCCACAGCAGAATGCCTGCAGGGGAGCAGCCCAGCGCCTGCCCAGGAGAAAGGCCTCTGGAACTCCCGTCTAGGTACCTGCTGCGGCACTGGGGGGTCCAGTGGTGGCCGAGCTCAGGGTGGGCCTCCAGGGCTCAGTGACTACTCTTAGGTGAGCCTCTGGCCCTTTAACCCATGACAAACGCCTCCCAAGGTGGCCTTGTACAGCTTCTCTAGACCTTCCTGTCCCATGGGAAGGGAAGGGTGCAGAGAAACTTCCTTCTCCGTCATTACAGCCCAGAGACCAGCTCTGTTCCCAGGCTCAATGCAATTTAATAGGGAAGCTGCCTAAAGGGGCCACCGGTCCTTTGCAAATTTGCATTTTTCCCCCTTTTGCAGAAAACAAAAAAGCCACTGCTGAATGGTTAAGATGGTGGCTGCTAAGGTCACAGCTATTCCAGGATAAAGCACCCAGAGAAACACCAGTTCTCAGAGCTCCCAGCCAGAGACCTTTGTTCAGGTTTAGGGAACTCAGAACATCTGGGGAGCTTTGCATAACATCAGAATGTGCGTCAAAGACAAGGCCCATCTTTCAATCAATGACAACTAGACCCTGACGGGGAGGCTGGGCCACGCATCTGGGCTCACAGGGAGGTTCCTGGCCCCCTCTCCCCTAGGGGACGCTCACGGACCCTCTGCGTGTGCTTCACAGTGAGCCATGGGCATGTGGCTACAGGAACCCTGACACTCACCTTGGGTGGGCGAATGTTTCCCTGTCCCCAAGGAGACCATCCCAGGAGAGGAGAGTCACCCCAAGGGGACACACAGAGGACTGTGGCAGGCTCAGGTCACAACGGAGCAAAACCAGCAAACAGCATAATTTAGGCAGATGGACCTGAATACTCTCAGACTCTCCTCCCTCTGCAGAGGCTGGAGACCACACTGCTGGGTCCCCTCCCAGGGCCCTCCTGCTGGAAGCCCCTGGCTGTGAAACCTCCAGGGCCTAAGAATGGCCCCGGGGACACAGCCCCCTCTTATTACCTAAGAAGCTCGGTGGCAGGTGGCAACTGTCAAAAGTGGGAACCGGGAAAGAGCCCCCCAGGGTGGGAGAGAGTCCTTGCTAGCTGCTCTTCTGACAGGATGAACACCCAGAGTCTGTAAAGAGCTCAGAACCTAATGCACCCCAAACCCAATCCCAGTTAATAATGGACAGACCAACAGACACTTCCCCACAGGAGAAATACAAATGGCCAACAAATACAGAAAAAAATGGTCAGCACCTTGAGCAATTAGGGAAGCGTGAGTCAAAACCATCCTGCCATGTCACCTCACCCCAATCTGAATGGCAGCCGTCAGGAATACGACCCATAATGAACGCCGCAGCGGGTGGGGAGAGCACTGTCACACTGCTGGGCGGACTGCAGACTGGCCCAACCTCTCTGGAAATCAGTACGAAGGTCCCCAAAAGACCAGGCGTGGAACCGCCACGTGACCCGCTACGGCACTCCCTGGTATTTATCCTGAAGAGTGGAAGTCCTCATGAGAGAAGGAGGGACATCGTGGAATAGAGAAAAGGGACCAGGGGTGGGAGGAGGGCAGGGAGGGGGCAGTGCTGGGCAGCGACAGTGGCCATAGTATGTCACATGCCTGTGCGGATATGTGACACCAAAACCCACTACGTATGAGGAAATAAAGAGACCAGCATGATGGTTTTGTCCAATGGGCTGCTGTACAGAAACCAGGCACCACTCACCCAGGGCGGCACTGACAGCCCTCTCCGGCCTCCTCCCGTCCTCCTCCCCACCCTCCTCCCAGCTCTCAGCCCCTGGCCCGCGGCCTCTCTGCAGCTGACAGCCACACAGTGCCCAGTGCCCAGCAGGCCGAGGGCCAGGGGCCCCGGAGGCTGAGACAGGAGGGTGCAGTCTGCCCACACCGGGCACTGCATTCCCCTCGGCGGCCAGTGTGACCCACAGAGGCCTCGAAGCTCCTGTGCTCGTCTCCTGGGAGGGAACCTGGGCCCACGGGGTGGGTGAGGCCAGCTCTTCTCTGGAGAAAAGAGCAGCCAGACGTCACTTTGCACAGGGGACCTGTTCTGAGAAGTGTGTCCTTATCGTCACTGGGCAGACATGGCTCAGTGTCCTTACATCAGCCAAGCTGGCCACGAGGTCGCCAGGCATCGTGATCTCCCGGGAACACCGTCAGGCACGCCATCCACCGCTGACACCACATGGTGCCAGACTGTCCTGCCATGCCTGTGGCAGGCCCCAGAGGCGCCTGGCCCCCAGGTCCTGCAGAAGTGGCCTCCCGGCACGACATGACCAGGCTGACAGAACAGGGAGAGCTGCTTTCTCTGCACTCTCCTCTGACGTGGGGCTGTGGGCCTCGGGGTCCCCACAGCCTCCCTCCCCAGCCTCCAGCACCCAGCAAGCCACCTGACAGTTCATCTCCCCGCCTCACCACCCTGGAGCTCCTGAGACGCTGCTGCTTGGCCAGGTTTGTGGCCCCATCCTCCCTCTGCCCCGGGGCCATGGCCTCATGAAGAATCCATCCCTGCCTGTCCTTCCTGGACTGTCCCATCAGGTGCACTGACCTCTCAGTAGGTTCCTTTGGAGAAATATTGCAAACACATGAATAAGTGGAGAGAGAAACTCACGAATGTCCTGCACCCCTGACTTCACCAGGTCTTAATTAACCTTCTGCCATATGGTTTCAGGGCTTTAGAAAATAATCCATGAAACATCACAGAACTGCAGGCCTCCTTGATCTCGTCCCCAACCACGTACTTTTCAGAGTTGCCATGACCTTGAATTTCAGGTGTGGGAATCTCAAGCATGATTCTTAGATTATTTGAAGGGCTTCATTCATAAATAGCATGAAGTATTTTTTGGTAAGTTTTAAAATCTTACAGAAACCTGGTCTGCTGCATAGATCCTTCTGCAGCTAGGTTTTGCTGTTCACCATTGTTTTTAGGTTTATTTAAGTTCTTTATTAATTGCTGTGTAGTATTCCATCACAAGAGAGTTATCACAATTAATTGAAGGGTTTTTGGTTTCTTTCCAACTTTCCACTGTTATGATACAGTGAATATTTGTGTAATTCAGTGAGAATTTCTCCAGTCTGGATCTCCATACTCCAAAGGGATGGCCACACTCTGCACTCCTGACAGCAGAGGGGTGGGTTCCTAGTATTTGCCCATCGTGCCAACACTTGATACTGGCAGACTAACATTTTGGCCAATCTGATGCATAAGTTTTTGCTTTTGTTTTTGATTTTTTTTTTTTTAGTTTTAAATGGATGCAATACCTTTATTTTATTTGTTTATTTTTATGTGGTGCTGAGGATCAAACACTGTCTCACACAGGGTAAGTGAGCACTCTGCTAATGAACTACAACCCCAGCCCTGATGCGTTCGTTTTGTAGTTTATTTTAAGAGTCAGCTTAGCTGGAGCATTTTTGTGATAGTGTTTCTGGAAGAGATTTCTATTAAATTTCTATTTGAATTGGTGGTCTTCAAGCAAAGTAGATCATTTTTGATAACATGGGCCTCATCTAATCAGTTGAAGGCCTGAATAGAATAAAAAACTGACCTCCCTCCTCAAGCAAAAAAACTAATTCTCTTTTAGTTGCTGTTTGGACTTTATCTGCAATATTGGTTTTCCTGGGGTCTCTAGCCTGATGGCCTTCAGACTTTAATGGCAGTATCAGTTTCTCGCCGGCCTCTCCTCCAGATTTTAAACTTGCCAGCCTCTCTTATCACATGAATCAATGCCTTAAAAGAAATCTCTTTCTGTGTATGTACATATTTTATTAGCTCAATAAAATTAATACAGATATTGTGTTAGTCTGTTTTCTGTTGCTATAACAAAATACTTGAGGCCAAGTGAGTTATAAAAAACAGCTTATTTGGCTTACAATTCTGGAGGCTGGGAAGTTCAGAACATGGTGCTGACATCGGCTCATCATCTGGTGAGGGCCTTGTGCTACTCCATAGCTTGGCCTCCCATGGCAACCCAGATGAAGAGGACCAGCTGACCTTTCGTCAGCTCTGTGACTGCCTTGCAAATATCTGCTTATAGCTTGACTTTTAGCATTTTTTAATAACTAATTCTTGAAATTTTTTTCTAACACCATTTATTATCCCAATAGTCTATTCATTTTTTTCATTATGCTCTGTCCTTTATAACTGGTTTAAGAAAATAATTTCTTAACTCTGACTTCATAAAGACAGTATTCTATATTTTCTTCTGGATTCTTGAGAGTTAATATTCTTAGGTATTTAATCAACCTAGGGTTTATTTCTATGTCTGTTATGGTAGAAGTGTCTGATTTTATTGTTCTTCATGAATTCTAATTATTCCTGAGTTATTTCTTGAATGAGTCCACCTTCTTATTTTACTAATCTATAATGACCTATAAGTCTGTCATATACCAAATTTTCATGTAAATATTATTAGTTTCTGAGTCCCATAATTTTCTCTTGACCTACTTGCTATCTCCATATCAATACTCTACTATCTTTAAAATTCCTTATTTAGTTATAAGATGGACACAATACCTTTATTTATTTATTTGTTTGTTTGTTTATTTATTTATTTACTTTTATTTGATATTGAGGATCAAACCCAGTGTCTCACACATGCAAGGCAAGCACTCTACCGCTGAGCCACAGTTCCAGTCCTCTACTATCTTAATTAGAATTTTAGTCTTGATGGTTATCAGTTTGTAAAATTTTACAAAAAAATCACCCTTTGAGATTTTGGATGGAATCGTATTGAGTTTAGAGAATAAGTGGAGGATGATTGACATCTTCGTAAAGTGAAGTCTAGTTTTTCCTTTCGTGACCGTGGTCAGTCGCTGTATGGACTCATATTTTATTTAATGTCCTTAAACAGAATTTTGAAGTTTTCTGAATCCTAATAAAAATCAAATAAGCTCCATATAAAAATCAATAGAAATCAAAACACTTAGATATATGTAGAAACGTGGCTTCCGTTGCTAGCATAAATAAGATCTTGTCAATTTTGGGGGGGTATCAGAAATTGAACTCAGGGGCACTCGACCACTGAGCCACACCCCCAGCCCTATTTTGTATTTTATTTAGAGACAGGGTCTCACTGAATTGTTAGCACCTAGCTTTTGCTGATTCTGGCTTTGAACTCGCCATCCTCCTGCCTCAGCCTCCTGAGCTTCTGGGATGACAGGCGTGTGCCACCGTGCCCAGCTCAAATTTTTAAATTACTTATGATCAAAACATCACAATGGAACTCATTTATGTATGTGCCGCCTATATCCAACCTATTTGGTGGATTCCCTGTTGGAACAGTTGATTTGAAGATCCTCGTGAGTTTCTAGAGTACCGCATCTCCTGCAAATCGGGACCACTTGGCTTCTCTGCGGTTCTTTCTCTCCTCATTTCTCTGGTCTGTTCCGTTGTCTTCGATGGGCTTCCGGGACCCTGGTGAACGGCGGCACTGACAGTGGACATCCTTGATTTGTCCCTGGTAGTGATGGCCACCACTGAAGTCCACCACGCATTTGTGATAAACGTCTTCTATCACACCAGGACGCTCCCCTGGTCCAGCAGTACCCCTCATTCACTTCAACCCTCTGATGTTCTTACAATACATTTGTTTAAGGCTACGAGTCTCCCTCTGGATATTCCTGGAGTTGCAGTTCACAGTTTCTTAGCTACCACTTTATCAGGTCTATTTCAAATAAATTCCCCCCATTCCCACTCCAGCCCGAGTCACTGGAGCCGGGAGGACCTGGTGGAGGGAGTTTGGGACGGTGCTTTAACGACTGATTTCTCCCGTCACCGAGTTGTGCTGAGTGGTCAATGTGACCCTGATGACTTCTAGATGTTTGTGGGTCCTTCGCAGCCGAGTGGCTGCTGTGTGGCTGTTCTGCCTGCTTCCCGCCCTCCCTCCGCGCGGTGCCCGTCGCGGCTGGCATCTCTCTTTCCTCCCGTCCGTGCCACCTGCTCTTAGATGGTGTCTTTCTGGAGCTGCAGTGCTTGGAAATGGGATCGGATCATTTCTGTCACCTCTTCCCTTCTGCTCTAGTTACTGCTGATACCTTTCGACGTATTATGATTTTACTCTCCTGTGTTTTGCTTTTGAATTCTCTCCTGCTTCTTTCCTTCTCTTACCCTGTTACCTAATGGGCAGCAGAGAGAAGATGCATGAAGGATGGTCGAGTACCGTGACCACAAGGCAGTTCTGCCTGGCACGGTGGGGGGGGCGCACTTTGTGAACACTTCTTGCTAATTCAAGACCCACCTGCTGCCGGAATTCTATCCCCAAGGTCCCTTTGCCACCTGACCTTACTAAGCACTTATTCTGTGCCTGCTGCTAGGTCACACAGGGTCCATAGCTGGAGATGCCCCCCATGCCGTGGGAAGGTGGCCGAGGAGACCAATCCCTTGCAGTGGGGGAAGCACCCACAGAGTATTTGAGAAATAACCTGGGAATGGTGGGGCCCCGCAATGCCTCTTGGCCACCACAGTGACACCGATCCGTGGCTGTCCCTTGGGGTGGTTCATGCTCCATCCTGCCACGGTCTTCACCAGGGTGAGCTCAGGAAAGCCCAAGGAGAACATACAAGAGCCACCTACTTTCAGGTGCCAGCCCTGAACCTGCGGCCCTGAGAGTGAGTCCTTTCTTAGAATATGCACCCCAGGCGCCTGCAGGTCCTCTCCCTTGTCCTGACCCTGGTCCCCACCACTCCCCACTGCCTTCCCAACAAGGAAGCCCTATGCAAATGGCCTCCCTGCCTCCCCGTGCTGTTGTTCTACTGCCAGAGATAAGAAGAAACTTCCCTGTCTGTCTGTCTGCATCAAAATAGGTGAACAAACGGTAGAACAAAAGTGGGTTTCCCCGGCATGAGTCCAATGTCAGACTGCAAGGAGTGTCCCCTCTGGCTGGGGGTTCAGGGTGAGGCTGGAGGGAGCAGGGCCCACAAATCACTGGAAGTTCTATGAAGCATCCTGGCGGGGAGGGGCCTTAGACAAGGAGGGAGCCCAGAAGAAAGGGGCCATTTGCTCTGAGTAAGTTTGAGGTCAGGACCTGGGACCCCCTGCAGCCACAGGGGCCAAGGCTGGGGGCCGCTCCTCCCCCAGCACAGACCTCCAGTCAGTGGGCCTCCAGGCCCAGCATGAAGCCCCCCCTGCCTTCCTGTTATCAGCTCAAAGGAGCCTGTTATTTGGCAGCGGAGATAAAAGTTAATCACAGAGGAGGCTGCCCAGAAAACACCCATGACTTCATCCACCTGAGGGCCCTGGGGGGTGGGCGGGCTCTGAAGTGGCCAGACCAGCTCAGCCGGTTCCTGCTCTGCAGAGGCCTGACCCCTGAATAGAGCATTCACAGGGCTCTGGTCACCCTGCTGACCGACTGGACACCTGCCTCTCCGCTGACCCTCCCTCTCTCCTTACCCTGCTCTCTGGCCCCACGTCACCCTGGGAGACTCCCAAACAGAAATCCAGATGGGCGGGAGCAGAGGCCGAAGTCACAACACCAAAGTGTCCCCATGCCCACCTTCCTGTTCAGCAGGGAGGAGGCGGCCTTTGAAATCAGAACTGAGGGAGTTTATGGCTGGTGTAAAGTGTTCAGCAAATACGCAGGCGCCCGGGAGCCAGGTGGAGGCAGAAGGCACCCCTGCTGCGTCACAGGCCTGTCCCTGGGCCTCCAGACCTCCCTGCAGGGTGCCAAGCCACCGTCCTGAGTGGGGCTCCCTGTTCCATGTCAGGGTCGTGGGCTCAGGGGGGAGTGCACAGCAGGCCCCCCTGAAGGGGTGCCGTTCCACCCGGACCCCCAGCGAGGGCCGTACCAGCTCTGGAGTGGCCTGGGACACAGGAAAAGCCAGGGGGACGTTGGTGGGTTTGGGAAGCCAAGCTTTGACAGGCCAGAGGGGACCAGGGCCAGGAGAAGGGGTGGTGCGTGCTTAAAGTCTAGGACAGAGCTTGGTAGGGGGAGCCACTGTGCGGTCGGTGCTCCCCAGAGGGAGAAATAACAACCTCAACTCACAGTGAAGCAGGCCCTGCTCGGTGGCCCCGCTGCCCACGGGGACGGTCTCAGGCCTCCCGGGACCCATTCCTCTCCCTCCTTTTCTTCTCCAAGCTTCTCTTTCCTGCTGCTCCGTCCAGAGCCTGTGCCCACCCGTCTGTGGCTGCCCGTGGGTGGGCCTCTCTCCCCCCCACAGGACGCAGGCTCCGGAGGCCTCTGCACCTCAGCTGCCACAGGCCCAGCTCCTCCCAGAAGCCACGTGGGTGGGTTCCATACCTTGGGGACTTCTCCTTGGCCTGGCCTGGCTCGCCATGTCTGTCCTTTGTCCCCATGTGACCACGTGAATGGCACACACAGTGGTGACCCCAGGGAGGCCCTGTGGGCGGGGAATGGACTGGAGGGCGCAGGCAGGTCCAGGAGCCGCAGGGGACAGGCGGAGGGTGGGGGTTGATGGCGTCTGTGCTGCTTCGAGGCTGGAAAGGTCTGAGTCTCTGGGAACCTGAGAGTGGACGCTCCAGGGTTGAGAGGCGAGAAGCCCAGAGCGCGGCAGCTCAGAGGGTGCAGGGGCCGTGGGATGTGAACCCGGAGACGACCCCAGGAGGTGACAGGGACGAGGCTCTCCCTCTGTGGCAGGAGCTGAGGGACAGAGCCTCCGACAAGGACGTCCATCCAGACTCTCCGTCCCCAGTCCAGGCCAGTGCAGGAGGCTCCAGGGACAGGGGAGCAGCCGCCACAGGCAGGCCCAGGATGGCGCGGGAGCCCGGCCTCTCCACTGGGGAGGACGAGGAAGCCTAGCACCTCGCTCCTAGGGTCCAGGGCTCTGAGGCTCCAGTTGGAGGCGAAACCTGGTTTTTACTTTTGTTTTCTCCCGAGCGGTGGCCGTGCCCACTCCTGGTGACCACTGCTGTGTCAGAGCCCAGGTGGCCTGCCTCCCAGGAGGACCGAGCCACCTAGGGCACAGCTGCCCCTGGCTCTCAGGTCCCCCAAGCTTTGGGGATCGCTGGCACCACTGTCCTCTGGCCTCCTGGTCTCGCGCGGGCTCCCAGGCCTGAGCGCGTGCCTTATTGTCACACGTGTGTCTCCTAAAGACTCCGGGGGAGGCAGCAGTGGGGGATCCAGGCCTCTGGAAGGAGGGGACAGGGACATTTACAGCATGCAGCCCCACTCCAGGACAGGACGCCCCACACAACGAAGACGGAGGGGTTGACATGCTCTCGGAGCTTAAAGAAGCGCTCTACTGTCCCCAGCATGGGGCAGAGGTGCACGACCTTCAAAGTGGAGCAAATACCACATCTGTTCACTCCAGAGAGAAAACAGAACGATGGTCCCCACTCCAGTCCAACCTGGCCACGCTCCCTACCTCCTGGGTGTGCTGGACACAGAGGGCAGGCGCCCTGTGTCCTCTGTCTAGGTTCAACGGCTGTTTTTGATTTTTTCTCCCAGTATTGAAGTGTGAACCCAGGGACATGCCACCATTAAGGTACATCCCAGCCCTTTTTATCCTTTATTTTGAGGCCAGGTCTTGCTCAGTTGCTGAGGCTGGCCTTGACCCTGCAATCCTCCTGCCTCAGCCTCCCATGAGGCTGGGATGACAGGCGTGGGCTCCTGTGCCTGGCTGGCCCTCCTCTCCTCTGGATGCTTATCTTCTGTGGCTGCTTAGCTTCCTGCCCAGGGACTCCTGGTTCTCAGGCCAAGAGCCCCCTGCCCGGGGCCCTGGCCCATTAGGACATCCCATTGCTGGAGTTCAACCTTGGAGTTCTTTTTTCTTTTATTTTTATATGTAAAGCTAATATAGGGACAAACACTCATTGGAAATGATTTTCACACTGTAGGTAACGCAAGAGACCCTCGGGGCCCTCCCGCTTTCCGCTGGGCACCTCCTTCCTGTGGGTTGGCTGGTCATCTCCCTCATGGTTTTTTGATGGAGTTGCTGTTTGCTCTTTCTTCTTGCCGATCCCTAGGAGTCCTGGGTCGAGACCAGACAGAATGTAGATGTGAACACATTTCTCTGTGTGTGTGTGTGTGTGTGCATCTATGTCTAGGTGCACGCAGCGTGCACACACACACACACACACACCGACAAAGGCGCTGGAGAGGTCTTCTACCCTGTTGCTGGTCTCTTATCTCAGCTTGAAGCTCTTTCTGATTCTGAACCAGGATTTCCCACGGGACAGAGGCCCGCCAACCCCTCCTTCGCCGCTGCCCCTCTGATTTGTGTCTCTCGGAGGCCCTCCCCGCTCCTGCTCCAGGGTCAGGACCTATCTTGTCCTAGAAGCACCTCGGCCTCTCCTCTGGGCGAAGCCATCGCCTGTCACAGTTCTTGGAGGTCCCTCCCTCCAGGATGGCACCCAGCCCCTCGGCCTCTGTCTTTGGGGAATGTTGAGGCCGTTTGGCTGCAGAGCGTCAGATCAGCTTTCTGTGTGCCTTGGCCCCCGCCCAGCTGCCCAGGTGGGTGTGGAGGGTGACCCCAGCCACCCAGAGGTTGCTCTTTGAGCCTGGTGACTCCTTCCGTCTCCAGGTGCCATTTGCTGGTCATTGAGAGCTCACCAGAGATGGACATTGGAAGGATCCTCCTGGGGTTTGCTCTCTGCTCCCTGGAGAACCGGGCAGTGTCTGGCTGCTCTTCCAGCCCGAGAGGGGCTGGCCTCGGTCGGCCAGGATCCCTAAAGGCAGCATCTGTGGGGGAAACCCCTTTCTGCCGTGGAAAGAGACACACAAAACTTTACACATGGCCGCAGCCTGGTGTTTAAAACTTGGTTGTAGACGGTTGGAGTCCACCCTCCCCCTGCCCAGGTCTCTCCTGGAGTGTCGTCTCCCACCTGGCCCAGCGGTCGGTCACAAGGCACCAGCCTCGCTGAGCTCTGTGTACCAGGGGGACGTGGGATGCCGTGTCCCACTGACGTGGCCAGGGGGCCTGCCCTAGCCCCAGCAGGAGGACAGCACCCTCGCTCATCCCTGGGCCCTTTCGGGCCAACCCTCCTTCCCTCCCTGAGGATTTTTAAGGCCCATTTTACTGAAGGAGAAAATAAAAGCCAAGAGCCTCATCTGCTTCAGAAAAACCCACGGATGAGCAAACCCGCTCAGCAGCCAGGCAGAGCTCTGTGCAGACCTAGAGGCGGAAACTTGAGCAGGCTCCAGACCTGGCAGGGGAGTGGGGAACCGCACCGCCCCGAGGTCAGAGCAGGTGGTGCTCCCTGTCCCTCCTGGGAACACCCCAGGGGAGCACGGCTGCTCCCGAGCCTCCAGGGCAAAGTGAACAGCAGCAGCCCTGGTGGAACTGGAAGCCCAGGGTGCGAGGGCTCCTTGCTGCTCCTCCTCTTGCTGTGGCACCTGGGAAAGTCCTTCCTCTCGGGGCTTCAGCGGGTGCTGCAATTAGGCTCCTGAATGTCCCCCGAAGGCCCCGGGGTTGAAAGGCCCGCTGCTGTTGGCAGAGAGAGGGGGGAAGGTCACTGGGGGAAACGCCCTGGAGGGGGGCTTGGGGAACCCGGCCCCTTCTCTTGATTCTCTTTTACTTCCTGGCTATTGTGAAGGGAGCAGACCTCCTTCACCGCCTGCTTCAGTCATGATGTACAGTGCCGCCATGGGCCCGAAAATGACAGGACAATGAGCCAGAACAAACCTTTCCTCTTTATAAATTGTTTACCTCAGGTATTTTGTTACAGTGACTAACAGAGTGTCTTAGACTATTTTTTGCTGCTATAACAGAACACCACAGATTGAGCAATTTATGAAGAAATGAAATTAATTTCTCATAGTTCTGGAAGCTGGAAAGTTCAAGGTCAAAGGGCCACATGTAGTTAGGTCCTCTATGATGCATCATCCCATGGCAAATGCAGAAGGGCAAGAGCTTATGTGCTGAAGAGAATTCACTTTTATAACAAAACCATTCTCAGAATAACTAACTAAATCCTAAAATAACAGTAATTCATTTGTGAAGGTGAAGCCCTCATATCTAATCCCCTCTCAAAGTTCTACCTATTACCATCATCTTGATAGTATTTATTTATTTTATTTTATTTTTTAGAGAGAGAGAGAATTTTTTAATATTTATTTTTTAGTTTTTGGCGGACACAACATCTTCATTTTATTTTTATGTGGTGCTGAGGATCGAACCCAATGTCCAGCACATGCCAGGCAAGCGCGTTACTGCTTGAGCCACATCCTCAGCCCCATTTTGATGGTATTTAAATGTCAACATAAGTTTTGGAGGGGATTATGTTCGTCATCTTTTTGTTACTATGACAAAATGCCTGAGAAAATCAACTTAAAGCAGCAAATATTTATTTTGGCTCATAATTTTGGAGGTTTCAGTCCCTGGTTGCTTAGCCCATCCTGTGGCCTTGGGGTGAAACAGAACATCAAGTTGGGGAGTTCATATGGTGGAGCAGAGCTGCCCAGGGAAGCAAAGAGCCAGCCAGGAAGGGGCTGGGGAAAAGATCTACCGTCCCCCAGGGACCCACTCCCTCTAAGCAGGCCCGGCCTCCTGTGGTTCCCGCCTCCTAGTCCATCCACACTGATCACCCAGGGGTTAATCACTGACGAAGTCTGAGCCCCCATGGTCCCTTCACTCCCCAAAGCCCCACTTCTGGACACTGATGTGTTGGGGATAAAGCCTTCCACAGGTGAGCCTTTGGGGACATCTCAGACCCAAACTGTAACAGGGACATTCAAGGCGCAGTGGAAAGGATTCCACCCACCTCCTCCTGGTTAGAGAGTTGTGCACGCCAACAGGGAGCACTCAGCCCGCGAGGTGACACAGAGCCGTGGTGTGACTCCTGCCCCAGGACACAAGTGAAGGCCAGCAACCTCGAGGCCCTGCAGGCGTAGCCGCCTACCCATGGCGGGTGCAGGAGACCCGTCCACCTGCCTTACTCTGTCACGTAAAAGCCGAAGGCACTGAAGCTGAACTTTACATGATTTTTTTAGTCTCATAAATTTCAGGTGATAAAACTCAACGTGGAGAGAACGTCTCTCAGAGTCTCACGGTTTTCTAACACAGGCCTGCGGACACCTTAGCTCACAGTGAGCCAGGGCTGTGGCCAGGGCAGGAAGCCCCCATGGACTCTGCCCTCCAGTGCCACAAAGGACCCCAGGAAAAGAGGGGCTGATGACCGGGAAGTCTTGCCCTACAGAGCTGGTGGCCTGGCGGTGGGGCAGGGAGGCAAAGGCTCCTCATGGAGGAAGGAAGCTTCCGGAAGGCTCGAAAAGAGGGCCACAGCACTCAGCCTGTTGGTCCTGACTGTCCCCTCTGCTGCCCCAGCCCAGCACTCGACCTCGGCAGGGACTTCCCTGCATCTTGGTCCCCCCAGTCTCTCCTCCTCCACGTACCTGCTCCCTCCAGACCATGGGCCCCAGTCAAAGAAATCATCCCCAGAAAGAGGCCAAACCCACCTGTGGCTGCTGAGGAGGGCCCTGGAGACAGGCCCGAGGATGACGTCCATTCTGCCAGGCTGGGAAAGTCCTCTCTGGAGTCACCTCACCAGCATAGTCAGGTACCAGCGCCAGCCTCCCGGGCCCGGCTGGAGGCGGGTCAGGAGCAGGGGCAGGGGAGCAGGAGCCTGTCGGGCCGGGGCCTGGCCTGCCGTGCCTGTCCTCCCCAACTGGGGGCAGCCTGCAGGCTGTTGGGAGGTCTCAGTCCCCAGTGTCCCCTGTGGCACCCAAGGAACTCGATGGCTGCCTCCACAGGGTCTTCACACAGCAACCCAGAGGCGAATGGCCGTGGGAACTTGGAAGGAGGACCCCGAGTGTCCTGCACACGGGACAGTCTCAGGTCAACGTGAGAGTGATTGCAGTTTCGCGGGAACCCTGAGCTGGACTCTTCGCTCATTCCTTCCGTGGGGGCCGCCACTGGGGTGAGGTGAGGGCGCACGCTGACCTGCCCAGGTGCTCGGCCACTTCCCCACCCCAGGGAGGCTGGCGGGGGCTGCAGAGGGCAGTTTCGGAGGCTGAAGCTGAGGGTCACTTGGTGGGACGGGTCTTTTTACCTCATGGAGGAGGACTGTGCTCTTCCCTTCCCCGGGGAGAACTCTCCAGAAGGTCTCCTGGGAGCCAGCAAGGAGGTCACCGGGTGGCCAGCTGTGCTGCGGGCCACCACAGGGCCACCACGGGGCTGCTGTGGCCTGAAAGTTTGGGTCCCCCAGAATCCACTCGTGGAAACCAGCCTGGGTGACAGTGTCAGGAGGCGGAGCCTCTGGGAGGCGGCCAGGTCATGAGGCCAGGTCCTCACCATTGGGACCAGTGCTTCCATAAAGACCAGGAGAGCGGCCGTGCCCCCTCTTGCACCTGAGGACGTGAGCCAGGAAACAAACCTGCCCACACCTGGTCCTGGAGCTCCAGCTCAGGGAGGGACACACTGTGCGTGTGAGCATGGGCGATGGCCCTGAATGGACCGAGACAGGGATGGTGGACTCTCAGGCTGGGGCCACGTCCCCTGAAGCAAGACCCAGCTGCGACCCAGCAGTAAAGTGTGAGTTGAAGGGCAGGTGTCTGTCCTGGGAAGGGGCCCGGGGCTCCATGCTTCCCCTTCCCCTGCACAGAACCCAGGGGCCCTCCAGTGGGGCAGCTCCACCACCTGGTGACCCCGAGTGAGGGGGACGGAGAACAGATCCAAGACAGCTGAGCAGCCCGAGCCAGAGGGGCCTCGTGCCCTGCAGAGGCTGTCCTCCGTGCTACTGCGGCCGGTCCTGAGGGCTACCCGCCGACGGGGTCCCCCAACAGCCACGTCTGGCACCTGCCCAGGGAAGCTGGACGTGCCCAGCTGAGGGCCTGGGGGGTGGAGTCACACGGCTGCTCTGAAGATATTCTCCTATTCCCACCTCCCGGCACCCCAGCTCCATCACCTCCAGCCCCTCAGACACACACCCTGGGCTGCGGGACCTGTGGGGAGCCCCCCTTCCCCCACCATTGCCCTTTGTTTCTGAGGCAAGAGGAGTCCACTCCCACGGGAGGAGCTGGGGTGTGGGGAGGCCCAGGAGGCACACCACCACCTCCATCCACGGGAGGCCAGGCCGGGGAGGAGCCGTCCCTCATCCCCACCGCCTGGCCCCCCAGGCCGGAACCCCGCCACCAGGCCCCCAGAAGTGCCAACTCCACCACCAGACACCAACCCCCGGGAAACGGCTCAACTGGACCAGGGGTCCCTTCCTGGGCACAGGGGGCTGATCTGGTCTCATCGAATGCCTGCCGGGTCAGGGGGTGACCGTCTGGGTCAGTCTGGGCCATCTCACAGCGGCTTGTCCACACCAGGAGAGTTTTCCCCTCAGATCAGAGGCTGCAAGTCCGGGGCGGTGCCCACCAGGAGGGGATCCAGTGGTGTCTGCCATGTCTGGCTGCACCCCTCGGGGGTAAGAGAATCAAGTTCTCTGGGGTCTCCTTGGCGGGGTTCTGATCCCACCCACGAGCCCCTCTGATCCCACCTGCTCTGGCTTTAACGTGAGGTGTCCCCAAAGGCCCATGTGTGGGACAGGGCAAGAGTGTTCAGGAGAGCAGGAGCCTAGGCGGTGGGTTGATCCACTGAGGCAGGAAGGTGTGGCTGGCGGGAGTAGGTCCCTGGGGACGCGCCCTGGGGCTTGTATTTTGTCCCTGGGAGAAGAGCTCTCTCCCAGCTTTCTGGCTGCCGTGCGCTGACGGCTCTCCTCCACCCCGACCTTCCGCCATGATGTCTTGCCTTAGGTGACCATGTACTGAACCTCTGAAACCAGGAGCCAAGAGACACTTCGCCCTTTAAGTTATCCTTGTCAGGCCTTTGATCCCAGTGGGGGAAGGCCAGCTCATGACCTGCTCGCCCCAAGGGCCCACCCCCAACGCCATCACCTGGAAGATGGGACTTCAACAGGTACCTCCAGGGCCGACTGCAGTCAGTCCACTACTGTGACATTCAGAGAACCCTGCAGGACCCATGGGGACGGACAGGGAGAGCACATGTGCTCCCCCACAGCGGAGCGGTGGGGGGCTGGGGGACGTGGCCAGGTGCTGCCTGATGGTCCATCCAAGAGGAGTTGGAAAACACGGGTTTCTTTTTTAAGTGTGAAAGGTCGATTCCTGGTGTTTTTGATCTTGATAAGCCATTTAAAGACTTCAAAGTCACACGGACCACACAAAACGTCTCCAGCCGGGATGGACCCCAAGCCTCCAGTCTGTGACCTCTGGAAAGACCTAGAAGCCCTTTGCTGCTTGAAGGACAGAAACTGCTCAGTCTGGCGAGGAAGGTGCTGGCGATGCGGTGGCCGGCCTGGCCTGAGGGTGGAGGTGGCCGCCCTGGGAGGGAGCGCGGCTTCCCAGCCACCTCCTGCTACAGAGCCTGGTGCCCATGGGGAGGGATGGGTCTTGTCTCCGGACTTCGCCTCCTGGCTAAAAGTCAGTGACCCTGCTCCTCCCTGGGCAGAAAGCCGTCAAGGGGAAAACGGGGACCCTGGGGCATCAGGCAGAGGGACGGACGGAGGACAGATGGCTTCCCGGGTGGGAAGGAAGAGCCCCAGATGGGTGTACCCAAGGCCACCTCTCCAGGACGCCATGGCCCAGCCGTGTCACCCAACACTACCCCCCACGTGGCATCCCAAGTTCCCAGCAGGGCCTGGGGAAGGTGATCCTGCCTTAAGGGACCAGCCTCGGCAGGGCCGCGGAGGGAGCAGCTGATCCCGACTCCCGGGAACCCCATTCTCATAGTCTTTCAGAATCCCCCCGTGGCTGTGTGTGGACGGTGCTGTTTCCCACCCTCCTGTTCACATCGGGGAGGCTCTGGGAGAAGGCGGCCTTGGGCAGCCTCTGAGACACTGACCCAGGAGCAATGGCAAGGCCATCTAGGAGGTCAGCTCTCGCCCACCACGGAGCACTGAGTCGGGGAAGAAAGACAAGAAGAAGCCCCGCAGCAGCGCGCCCGGCCTGCTAGGGCTGGATCCGTAGCTGACAGCGTCCCTGGACTTTGTCCCCACTTCCCACTGGGGACCAGCAGGAGACAGTGGAAAGTGCACCCCTCACCAACCACACAGGACGCC
Source organism: Urocitellus parryii (assembly GCF_045843805.1). NCBI lineage: Eukaryota > Metazoa > Chordata > Mammalia > Rodentia > Sciuridae > Urocitellus > Urocitellus parryii. The sequence continues at coordinate 18,081,649 of NC_135542.1, forward strand.
CTGCTTCCAGTTAGCCAGCCTCCTCCACTACCCGCACTGCAGCCTCCGCCAGGCCTCCCCTGTCTGCCGCTTCCCAGCCTCCCCGCTGCCCTGCTAGACTCAGGGACGGTGCCAAGTGCCTTGCTAGAGCAAGTTCCAAATAACCTGTGCTTGTCCTCACTTGGCACAGATGTTGCCGGGCAGTCCTGCCGGCGGAGGCCATTCCCGAGGGACTGGTGTGCCCCACTTTGTCCCAAACCCAGGTCAAGAGATCCAGGACATTGGAAATCCTTAGCCTGGAGACAGTGGGCAATGACTTGGGCAGCTTGGGACCTGGACAGGCTGCAGCGGAGCCTCCAAAGTGGCCCTGGCACAGGTTTCCACAGGTTGATGCCCAGCCCTGGAGAGGACAGAACCCTTCCTTTCAAAAGCAGCCATCAGCCGTCATCGGGTGGCAGCGGGCACTAGGCACCGAGCCGTCCTGTCACTTCCTCACCAGGAGGGTCACAGATGTCTTTAGCAGAGCAAGGCCCTGGTCCTGTGAGTCAGGCAGAGCCCCAGCCCCCTGGAGTCACCAGAGCAGCTGCAGCAGCTCAGAAGGGGCGTGTTCCAGGGAGGGACAGCCTGTCTAGCCAGGGAACAAAACATTGTCATGGGCTGGAGACCCGTTGAACCTGTTTGTGGAAGGAGACTCGGTTGGGAACTAGAGGAGATCCATGATGCTAATCAAGTGGAGGAATCAGCCCTTCTGCGATGGATTCCTGGCCCCCTCCCCACCAGTGTCTGGTGTTTCCAAAGAAGAATCCACCTTTTCCTGCAGACACGGCTCCACACAGGGCAGCACTGAGAAGCCCGCCCGGAGCTTGGCCAAGGAGGAGGGCAGGTGAGGGCGACGCGGGGTCCTGGCACAGAACCCGCCCCGCGGAAGAGAAGGTGCCAAACCACCTTGTTCTGCTTCACGAAGGCCCCCAGTCCCTTCCACCCAGGGCCCGATCCCGCTCCTGTTCCTTAGGCTGACGTCGCGGAATTTACTAGAAGAAAGGCCGCCTGCCCATCTGCGCTCCAGGTCTCAGCTGGCTTCTGTGTTGTCATGTGACACGGCAGTTACCATGGCGATTATCAGTGGAGAGCGGATTGTCCACGAGTTGAACTTGCCTCTGACAAGTCGAATTTGTCAGTTTGGGGAAAATGTAAAAGAGAGTTACTAAGTTTCTTCTTCTTTTGTTTTCCCTTCTGGAAGATTCCCCGGACTCCCGCAGACACCTCCTCCCTCCTCCTGGCTGGGTAGCCTTTTCCACGCTGGACTCCAGGGCTGCTCCCTCCTCTCCTGAGATCTGCAGCAGCTTTGAGAAATCTCTGCAGCCGGCTCAGGGTCCTCTGTGATTATTTCAGGGTGAAAGAAAACATCCTGCTACTGCACCATGGTCCTAATGAGGGGGCTCCCCTCGCAGGCTCCCCCGTCGGAGGCAGGGATGGTCTGCGATTCCTCAAGAGTGTTTAGCTAAGGATCATGAGTGTGTGTGCACGCCCCTTGACCTTGCCCCTCACCAGGGAACGACGTGGTCTGGCTTTGTCAGATGGAGAAGGAAAAGCCCTGGGACAGAAGCTTCTCCATCGAGCCCCCGGCTGCAGGAAGCAGGGGTGGAGCTGTGGAGGGGGGCAGGCTGGCGTCTGCCTGAGAGAGGCCGTCAGCAGGCTCCCGTGCGGGCAGGTGGAGACCCCTGTCCCCTCCTGGACTCAAATGCCTGTGCCCCTCCTGCTTCTTCTTTGGCTGAGGCCTTGACAGGGCTCAAGGTCACAGGTGCCTTCACCAGTCTCTCACCTCTGAAGGACACTTTGTCTGAAGGATGACCAAGAGTCAGGAGCCAGTGCTGGCTACAGGTACTGGACGGGGGCGACACCTGAGAAGGCCTTTGACCTTGGATACATGCCTGTCCTCTTGGAAGCTGTCATCGTTGGGTTCTGAAATGTCCCCGAAGGCCAAGTATTAAAGGAGTGGCCCCCAGTCCATGTTAGGGGTGTGATCTTTAAGGGGTGGGGCCTTGTGAGAGGAAGTTAGGTCATTGGGGCTTGCGGGGCCCTTTTAGGGGTTAATGGACCCCAGCCCCTTCCCCCCTCTCTCTTTCCTTCCAGGCTGTGAGGTGAATGGCTTTTCCCCATCCCCGCTTCCTGCCATGACATGTGGCCCCACCACAGATCCAAAAGCCATGGGGGCCAACCAGCCATGGACTGAAACCGTGATCCCAAATAAAACTTTATTCTTTTCAAATTGATTGTCTCAAGCGTTTTGTTACAGTAGTGGAAAGAAGCCTAACACAGAAGTTTTTCAAGCCCAGGTGTGAATCAGGAAGGTGGGGCATGGGGTCTCATCCCCAAGTGGAGCCCGAGGACCATCTCAGTGTGGTTGGAGAGGAAAGGACCTGTACCTAGCAGTGTCCCCTCTGTTCACCACGGGGCAACACAGCCCCTATCAAGTATAACAGGAAAAGGTTCCAACAAACAGACGTCGTCTGGACGATTCCGAGCAAGATCCTTAAAGACCAAGCAGGTAAACCAAGTGCCACACTTGATTTCTAAGTCTCGACTCACATTGCCCCAGCTGGGCAGACCAGCGGCCACACCCAGGCTGGCCTCTCCCGTTTCCTTCTATCCTCAACCTCAGTTAGTGCTGAAGTGGCCTCTCCTTCTCTCCCTCATTGAGCATCTTGAGAAAGCCCCTGGGGTTGTCTCTGTTGGAGGACGAGGGGCTCACTTAAGGCTTTGATCTGGAAAATGTCACGGAAACCAAACATCAGGAAAAGCCCTGCGGCCTGCTTTCCTTTTATAGCTGAGGTGGGAGCTGGTGTCCTTCTGTCTGGCAGAGCATCTGGGGCCTGGGCAGGGGGCAGGAGGCCAGCGGCCTGGCTGTGAGAGCAATCCACGCCTCCCAGAGAAGGGGCAGGCGCAGCACCGAGGCTGGCGGCAGGAGGAGGAGGGCAGAGCCAGAGGCTGCGCGGGGCCCACCTGGTGCCCCCTCCTGGCTCCATCCTCTGGCTGCAGGGCCCAGTGTAGGGGAGAGAACCAGGGTCCTCAGGCCTGGGGGCTGGGGGGTCAGCAGGAGCTGGTGCTGGTCCCCTCGCTGATACAGACTCTGGTAGGACAGTCCACTGGCCCCTAAGGCCAGAGCTCCGAGGCCTGTGACCCAAGAGGACCCCAGTCCTGGAGTCCAGTGAGGACCTGGATTCTGTATGTCCTGCTCTTTCCTGAGGCTGCAGGGTCCTCTGAGAGTCCCTCTCTCTGCCCCAGCCCCTGCTGACCGCCCTGCACGAGCCCAGGTGTGAATCAGGAAGGGGGGAGCCCAAGGACCATCTCAGTGTGGTTGGAGAGGAAAGGACCTGTGGCCAGAAGAGCGAGGCTCCAGGATTGCCATCTTGAGGGGCAGTCCCTGTGGCCAGAGGTGCAGGGGGACTACAGGGAGATGAGGGAGCAAGAGGCTTCTGCCTGAGGGACCAGGGCCCAGGAAATGCTGCAGTGTGTGGCCTGCATGCAAGTCCCTGCCTCCAGGCCCGGGGGGCCTCACACCCTGCACCTCAGCTGGGCCCTTGGTGCCAACGGGGCACCTTGGTCAGACCTTTAGGTGGGGAGGCGAGGCTGCTGGCCAGGCCCTGATGGACCGTAAGCATGCAGAGAGTGTCCACAGATGTGTGGCTGTGGCGTCCGTGCGGTGCCTGCGCACGTGTGTCTGTGTGTGTGCAGGGATCTGAGTATCGTCTGTGTGACTGTGAGTGTGCACACGAGTGTGTGTCTGTGTGTGTTCCTGTGTGGAATGTGCGTGTCTGTGTGTGCCCCCGTGTTTGCATGGCCATGCACATGAGGGAGCCCATGTGTGGGGTGTGTATGTGAACATGTGGACAGTGGCGGTCAGTGGTATTGGGCCTGGCCCCTCTCTGGGTGGGTCTGGGAACTGTGGGCTTGGTGCTCACACTGTGTCCACGCTCGTGTCCTTGGCTGGGGCCAGCTGCCCTCCCCACACTGAGTTCGATGCCAGCAGCTGCAATTTGGTGAGATATGTCCTGTGTTGCAGACCCCAGGTGCAGGTCCAGCACAGGGGGACAGATGTGCGTGGCCACTGTGCTTGGAGGAGCTCCTCTTCCACCTGCAGAGACTGTCAAGCGTTCTGTCCGCCATCTCCCAACAGCGCTGCCCAGGGACCGTGCCATGGATGTGGCCTGCGTCCAGAGCACAAAGCCAAGCTCCCTGGACCTGAGTCCTTCAGGGTCCGGGCCAGGCCTGGTCCTGGCTTGCTCCACCCACACCCAGGCCAGCTGGGACTGTCCTCACTGATGAGAAATGAGGCCCAGTGTCCTGCCGGGCGGCTTCTCTGCCCAGAGTGCCTGTGTCCTCAAGCCACAGAGGACAGCCGTCCCCTGCAGCCCTCGGGTGGTGGCTTCTCAGTCTGCTTAGCCCCGAGAGTGTGACTTGGCTCCGAGAACGTCCCGGCTCCATGTTCGTGTCCAGCACCGCTCTGCCCTGCCACACAGCAGTAGGGCCACCTCCCAGGCCAAGGGACACACACCAGGAGGTGACTTGAGGGCTGGAGAAGAAGGGGTGGTGCCCAGGACCCCAGGACTCCAGGACCCCACATTATAGGGAGCAAAGGACCCTGTCTGGGGAACTCTGATCTAAAGGGAAGCTTTTTGTAAAAGCAGGTCCATCCCCAACAGGGTGACAGCATCACATTCAGGGGACGCTGTGGTGGGACCGCCCCAGCCAGCTGGTCATGCTGCGGGAGCGGCTGTGGGCACGAGGACTCCTCCTGAGGGCTCCGGGGCACACTCTCGAGAAGCTCAGCTGGTGGGACTGAGGTGCAGGCCGGGGGCCAGGCCAGAGAACGGACTCGCAGACCCGGGGCCTCGGGCAGAAGGGAAGGACCAGCTCAGGAGGCGCAGGAGCTCAGCACCAGCACAGGCTGCCTGGGAGGATGGGGCAGTGCAGGCACCGGGCTGGGCCTTGGCAGAGTGCCCTCGCCTGGCTGGAGCCTGTGCTCTCCTGTCCCCCTGCTGTGGGACACTAGAAGCCCCCCTGCCACGCCGCCTAGGGCTTTGCCTTGCTCTTGGTTCACGTGAGGACCTGTCTGTGCAGAGGTCTTGGTGACATGGTCAGGGCCATGGGGTCAGTTCCCATGGGGCAGTCCCCCCAACCCCATGTCTCCACTGCTGCCCTTGCAGGCCCACCACCTGCGGGACAACTTGGGTCCTCCAGGGACAGGGTGCATCTCTGTGTGCCAGGACTCAGGGCCAGGCCAGGTGGGAGAGGTGTCCCTGGCTTCCTAGGGCCAGGAGGGTTATGGTCAGAGGATGGCCGGTGGGACCCCTCTGCTCTCCCTGGTTGGAGTCTGTCCTGGCAGGGGCTCAGCAGAGGTGTCCACTGACCCACCCGGCCCACGGCTAAGGTGGGGGCCGGAACACAAGCCCTGGGCCACATAGGCCAGAGTCTCTGCTCCTCTGACCTGCTGAGGTGGGACACGGGCACCTCAGCCCTCGGGGCCATTTCCTCTCTGTGAAGAGGAAGAAGCTCATCTATGAGGTAAATGCCCTCGGCATCACAGGGACTGATTGTTCCAGGGCCCCTGTGGATACCTACATGGGTACTGGGTCCATTCTATAAACGGCACAGCACCTGCCCAAACCTGCACACACCCCGTCTGAACCATCTCCAGATGACAACGTGCCTGACATGACCCCAAATGCCCTGAGAATAGACATTGTGGGGACTCGCGGCAAGGGCAGCGCCTGCAGGGTTCAGAACACACAGACGGGAAAAGTTTTCAGTGCAAGGTTGGCTGGATCCTCCTCCCCAACCCTCCCCCTCCTATTCCCCTCCCCCTCCCCCCCTCCTCTTCCACCTCCTTCTCCTCCCTCCCCTCCCCACCCTCCCCTTCATTCTCCCCCTCTTCCTCCTCCCCCTCTTCCTCCTCCCCTCTTCCTCCTCCTCCTCTCCTCCCTCCTCCTCTCCTCTCTCCTCCCCCTCCTCCTCAGTTCCCATGGGGCAGTCCCCTTAACCTCATGTCTCCACTGGGCCCTCCTCCTCCCCCTCCTTTTCCTCCCTCTCCTTCATCTTCCCCTTCTCCTCCTCCTCTTCCCCTCCACCCCCTCCTTCTCCTCCCTCCTCCCTCATCTTCCCTCTTTCCCTCCTCTTCACCCTCCTTCTCCTCCCTCCTTCTTCCTCCCCACTTTTCCTCCTCCCTCCTTTCCTCCTTCCTCCTCCTCCTCCCTCTCCCCTCCTCCCTCTCCCCCTCCTCCCTCCCCTCCCTCTCCTCCTCCCTCCTTCATCCTCCTCCCCCTCCTCCCTCCTCCTCCCTCCTCCTCCCTCCCCCTCCCTCCCCATCCTCCTCCCCTCCTCCTCCCCTTTGCTCCTTCTTCTCCTCCTCCTCCTCCCCCTCCCCCCTGCTCCTTCCTCCCCCTCCTTCTCCCCCTCCCCCTCCCCCTCTGGTTATGGTGGCAACTCCAGTTAGGACTACTAACTAGCTCAGCTCTGGAGTCAGGTGGCCAGGGTTCTAGTCCCATCCTGCCATAAGGGGTCCAGTGAGCAGAGGCAAACTTCCCCAGCTGCCAAGACTACCTCAGGATCAGTGTTTTAGAAATCAGAAATTGCGGTCTTAAATCTACCGGGGATTCTTTCTCTTTGCACAAGAGAAGTCTAGGCCAAGGACATCCCAGGTTCCCGGGAGTCACCGTCCTGCAAGCCGCCTTTCTGCTCCCATCACTTCTAAAGCTGCACCATGGCCACTGCTCACTACCAGGGTGGACGGGAAACAGCTTTTTGGTGGGTGACTTGCAGCACCCTATCCCAAGAGAAGAGCTGGGGCACTGGGTGGCTGGGCAGCAGATGGCTCCATGGGCATCCTGCACTTCCCATGCCCTCCTCCTGCTCCGGCTTGGGTGGTGTGGCTGGTTCTGGACACAGACTGGGATCCAGGGTGACCTCGGGGACCTCCAGCTGAGGTTGGCCAGAGCAGGGACCTCCTCTGACCCCGCCATCCCCTGCTGGGGGCACCTGTGGAGGCCCCGGGGAGGTGACGGGCAGGACAGACGTGTGAGGTGTGTGAGGTGTGTGAGGTGTGAGAGGCCCTGGCTCCCTGCAGGGATGAGAAGAGCCGCCCGGCAGGCCAGGGAGTCCGTGAGAGAACGAGGTGACGCAGGGCTGGGGGGCAGGAGGCACCCGGAGAGCACCCTTCTCAGTCCCACGTCTCTTGGTCTGCATCAAAAGTGTGACTCACATACTCCATGGGTCCCACCGAGGGGCAAGGGAAGGTGAATTCACAGGGACAGAAAGTGGCAGAGTGCTTCCGGGGGCAGAAGGGGGGGACTGGGAACAGGTGTCAAGGTACAGTCTCCCTTGAGGTGCTGCGTAGTCCTGGAGACTGAAAGGGGACAGCACCCACCATGAATGTCTTCATGCAACGGAACCTGCACTTAAGTTGGCCAGAAGGGTGTGTATATGTGTATAGATAGACATAGATACAGACACAGATACAGACACAGATACAGATATAGATACAGATATAGATACAGATATAGATACAGATATAGATACAGATACAGATATAGATATAGATGTGTGTGTGTGTGTGTGTGTGTGGCGTGTGTCCCAC